>NC_061107.1:82864711-82900630 GCF_015104395.2 Macrobrachium nipponense | reverse complement strand
AGGTCTGTACTTACTGATGAACATTTGGAATGTACCCTGCGTGTAGCCACATCATCCATACAGCCTGATATTGATGAGTTGGTGTCCCAAATGCAACATCAACCATCTCACTAGGGTAGCCTTTTATTTGCTCATTAATGGTTAGGAAAAAGTCTGTTTGATAATTCTTATGTTAATGATCCCAGTTAACCAATAATAAGTAATTATTTATGTTTGTACATTATAATAATAAGGTACGGTAGCCTTTCATTTGCTTGTTGATAGTAAGGAAAATACTTTTGTCTCAGACGATTCTTATTTTTGTGATTCCAATTTAAATAAAATCAGTAATACTAATTATCTATCTTTATTAGTATAATCTCACATAATATGTCTTCGGTCATAGTAAATAACATGAAATAGTAAGGTTATGTGGCCCTCGATACCGACAAGTCGTGACTAGTGGCCCTTTGGGAAAAAAGGTTGCACACCCCTGAGTTAAACAAAGCCTCATCCATTTAATAATCAAATCAAACCTTTCCTAGCCCCATATCTCACCCTCAGAATGGCCTTTGAATTTTACGAGTGATCTTTTGAAGTTTCATGTAGACAGAAAGACAGTAATGGGGGATTTTAGACCTTTTAAACTGCATTACATGATGAGCAAATTGTCTCCCAGACTTCTAGCACCATGTCATTGAAGGAGAGCCTCAGATGGCAACTGCCAAGAACTGCCTATCATAACAACTCTTGAATATAAAGCTAAGGTTTCCTCACTCCATTATTTTCTTAATGTTCAGTCATAATAGACCTTTCATTGATAAACCCAGCATGACCTTGAACATGAGGTAAAGATTGAAAATCATTGCTACTTACCCATAAAGTTTGAGCATCTGTCATGGTCAGAGGAGGAGTAAAGCTCATTTTCCTGTAACCATTGATGATCAGAACACCAGTGTTGGAGTACTGCTCATGAGAAACAGACATAAAAATACCATACCAGCAAAGCAGCCAAAGCCTGAACTACCATAACCATATCAAAAGTGGCAATCCTTATCAGTTATTTTACACATCCATCATCTTAACTATATAAAACAATGATATGGAAATGAATAACTAAAAAATTAAAACTTCAAAACTACTGCTGGGTTATGGGTATTCTTTATACCAGAAAGATTTTCATATATACATAAGTCACTTTGATTTATTTTCATATTGGTTTCTGTCTTTTCACCCCTTAATTTTCTATGAATGGCTCACATTACATGATACATACCTGTATACAAGGGATGTAGGTTAAGACACTTTTATGTGAGTGTCCAAGCTTAAACTAAGTGAGCATCAGGTATTGACACTAAAGCAGTAAAGAAATTTTTTTAAATTATGGTTGTTTTCTTTATCCAGTAATTAGATTTTTAATGGACATAATTCGCTTACTAAGATTTAAATATTATTGATAAAAACAAACCCTGTGGGGGACCTGTATAAATGTTAATAATTTTAATTCACCGGTATGGTTAAACTACCTAATAATAATAGCACTAATGGTAAAGATATTGTTGGATCTAAGGCTAGGCAGGATCAGGAAATGATACTCAGCGTGGTTCCGTATCTTCATTGCAACTAACTCACAGCGGAAGGAAGTACAGATAGCTTGTGACGTGGACATTGACGTCACTTATATATGGGCGGCGCTCAGGCGCTGCCAACAGCTTCATCTTAACACATCTTATATCTCCCTCCCAAGATATTACAAGAAGGGTAATATTTTCAAAACTTATCATTGACAATACATTGGCAATATCAAAAAGCAGACAAAATGACAAACGAAATGCTCAACACTCAAAGAAAAACATCAGACAGGTATGGTAAACCATAATCATAATGATTATTGGCAACATTAGGATGACTGAAAAGGAGAGAGAGAGAGAGAGAGAGAGAGAGAGAGAGAGAGAGAGAGAGAGAGAGAGAGAGAGAGAGAGAGAGAGCATTAACATAACATCAAGCAAAACAATCATTATATCAGCATTGCAAAATGTGCACTAACAACGAGTTGGGAATGCAACATCAACATGAAATCTCACACAGAAGATTATAATTTTGCAAATATGAAATCAAGGTACATCTAAGTGCAGTAAAAAAAAAATACTTTCATTTTGTAAATGCAGAATCAAAGCATGGATAATTATACATAATCGTTCATCGAGGCAGGGACCTCTCTCTTCCTTGTAGGCCGTACCTCCGTACCTTTGGCGCTGATGGGGGAGACTTAGGCTCACGAGCCACTTCGTCATTGGTATGCGTGGCTCCTGTTGCCTCACTGGCGGGCGGTTCAATGACCTTGAGGTGTCTTCTGTTTCTTATCAACGAACGCCCACTGCCATCTAGTCTTACAGTGTACTGTCTATGAGGGCGTTGCTCAACTATAATTCCCAGCCTGTCCGAGGCCTTATTCATCTGGTTCTGAACCCTAATGTGCATGCCTGGCTGTATGGGCGTAAGCCTCCTGTCAGTGCTGCTCTTCTCATTTCTTTCTGCTACCTGACGTTCTCTTTTTCTAATGGATATTCTCCAGTGGCGGCCTACCATATAGTTGAATTTTGCAGTCGGTACACCATCGTGTAGCTGTCTCCCTGTTGCCAATTGTGCCAGAGATTTATTTATACCTCTAAAGGGCATGTTCAAGTACTGTAGTGTAGCCAATGACACCTTAACATTATCGAGGCTTCCAATCCCACTGATACTTGTTCTAATTATCCTCTTTGCGGACTTAACTGTGGCCTCGGCTCTCCCATTTGACTGTGGGTAGTGGGGTGATGATAGGCATATGTCAACTCTCCATCTCCTGTAGAAGGCCATCATTTCTTTGCTCACTAGGTTGGTGCCACCGTCCGTAGACAATTACTCAGGTGCTCCCCATCGAGTGAACTAATGCCTAAGTTTTGTCATGATCTTTGCAGATGAGGCGCCATTAGGGAAGTGGGCTAATTCTAGCCAGTCTGTAAGCCTGTCACAGTATGTCATGTAAGAGTGTCCTTCAAGCTGAAACAGGTCCATGACAGTCTGTTGGAACAGATACTCTAGAGCAGGGGTCATCTTCATGACTTCGGCAGGCAGCGATGGTGAGTAGGCGTTGCACGATGTACACCGTGAACGATGATGCTTGATGTCCAGCATGAAGGTTGTCAGTTACCTGATGGCGGAGCCCTTCGGGGATGACAAGGTGGATGCAGTTGTCGTTGAAACAGTATATGACCAGGTTACCAGATGTAGATAAACGTTCTCTGACACTGTTGAAGGGCCTCAAACATGCAATTTCATGGTATTTCTTCGGGTTCCAGTCCCCTGCAGTCACTTGAGCAACTAGTAGCTGATATGCTGGGTCGTCCAGGGCAGCCTCTTCAGCAATTTTCTCATCTATTGTGCACTGCTCCTGTAGATTTTCTGTGATTGCTGACACCACAGCAATCGTTAATTCTTTGTTGAAGCTCTCATCCTGTCTATCTGGCGCGGTCCTCAGGAGAGGAAATCGAGAGAGGAAGTCAGCAGCATGATTTCTCTTGCCTGGTAGGTATTTAACATGGAAATTATACAATAATGTTTTCTCCTTCAATCTAAACAGTCTGGGGTTGGTAATATCGCCGAGACTTCTATTGCCTAGTAACTTGACTAAAGGGCGGTGATCCGTGACAGTTGTCAAGTTCGGGCAGCCCAATAAGAACAGCTGCGCCTTTTTTAAGCACCAGGCCACCACAAGGGCTTCCCCCTCCACTGCTGCATACCCAGACTTGGCGGGTGTGAGGAAACGACTGCCACAAAGCGCTATTCTCCAACCATCTCTACAGCAGAAGGGGGTTTCAACAGAGGTACAGCTGCATTATTGTTGGAGGATGACGAAGCCCACGCCCTCTTTACTCCAGTCAGTGACTGCAACAGTCGGCTGTTGCTTGTTTTAGTAGGTGATGCCATCCTTGGCCAACTTGCAGACAGTGTCTTGCACTTCGTCAGAGGCAGAACAATGCCCCATTGGTGTCCTTCGGTATTGATACCTGCCCCAAGGTGTGACGAATGTAGTTAGGGGTTTGCTTTCCTTGTCCAGTTCTACCTGGTGAAATCCCCAATAGGCATTGGCCACAGTCTTTTATGAGCAGAGAGGAATGCTAGATACCATATCAAAGGGCGTGGGGGTATGGTGGGTCTCCCTTCTACAACTTGAGTTGAGCTTTTGATAGTCAACTGTACATCTTGGTTGCCCCGATTTCTTGGCCACAACCACCATACGTGAACACCATTCTGTGGGCTCTCCATGGGGAGCTCGCTGTAAGACCCCTCTCTTGACGTCCTCCTCCAACTGGGCTTTCACCTTCTTTTCCCAGTGCTTAGGTACTAACGCAGGTGTGTGGCAGGCATAAGGAACTGCGTCAGGTAATAGGTGGATACAGTGGGGTTCCCCTTCCATTACCGGGACGGGTTCTCTCTCGGTGTTGAAGGTCGTACTTGAAAAATGGGCTAATAACCAGTCTTCTAATCTTGTAATATTCTCCTCGGCAGGGGAAAACGGGATGGTTGATCGGTTGCTTCAGCTAATGTATGGGTTGCACTTGCTGCTGTGGGGACAGAGTCCATGAAGGGGGCATGGTTTGGAAACGTTTCTGGCACAAGGCCTAGTTTCTTGCAAGCGTCCAAGGATAGATAAAAGTCAATGGAAGACTTTACAAAGTACACTTCCTAGGTTGTGTGCCTCCCCTTGTATTCTATAGTACAAGAGGTCGACCCTGAACATTTCAGATCCAGGTTGGCAAAGTCTCGCAATCCTCCCTTCAGCCTCAACTTAGCTGGTTTCGTATTCAACGTTACAAGAATAGCAGGTCCTGCAACACAAACCTGGGCACCAGTATTTGGCACTGCTCGTGCACCGGACCACTCCCCCGAGTTGGCCAAGCATACATCGACATGAATAGTGAGTTGCAGGGACAGCCCATTCCGCAACCTTGCCTCTGCCACTACAACAACTGCGATCACTGCACTCGCTATGTCCGACTCCACGGCCAGACCACTAATGTTTTTCCTGACGCTCTGCCCTCTACAACACTTCTTCAGGTGTCCGGTTTTACCACACCCGTGACATGTCATACCCAGGGGTATGACAAATGCCACAATTACCACAGGGGCGTAATTGTACTTTCACAGGGGCACTCCTGTCACAGTTACTAAGGGCGGCTGCCACCTCAGGTTCCTCCTCACACACTCCGGCAGCAGCTGCTCTAGGGGAGATGCTAGGTCATGCCCTACTACGAAGGGCATCGTCACGGGCTGCCTCGAACGCACTGCACATGACTCTGAGGGAGTCAGTATCACGAATATCATTACATGATTGAAATACTTGCCTTTTGAGCACTTTATCACTTAGGCCTACCATGAGCTTACGCAATAGCATATATTCAGATAAATCATGATTACAATTAGGACATGTGAATGCACAATCGGTAGCCTTTTGCATACACTTAATAAAAAAATCATTAAAGGACTCACTAGGCTCTTGGGCCAACTCAAAAAACTCTAGCTACTGCACTATTTGATTAAAAGCTTTTGCCACCAATTGCTTAACCAGTAGAGAGGGCACTCCACTGAGCGTCGGTATATCTAGAATCAGGGCACGTTGCAATATCGGAACACAAAGTAGCCTAAAGTGATGAACAGAGTCATTAGGCTTCAACTTGCATAGCTGCAACCAACACTCCATTGACCGTTTCCAAGACCTGAAGGCTGCAGGGGACACCTCAGCCTCACACTTTTCTGGAGCTGCTGACAAAGGGATCCTTGGTTGGGGGACATTGCTACCCCGGAGTGACAATGCTGTTATCTCAGCCTGAAGATTCTGGATGGCTTGTTGCTGGGTTTGTAACATGTGGTGAGACTGCAGCATTGAAGCTGGCGATATCTTGATGCCAGTTCCTGAGCTTCCTGTCCTTGCAATCTTGCCCCTAGGGGATGCAAATGAGGGTAATCTTGGCGGTGGTGCCATGCTGTGCTATGGTTATGGCTGTAGGTCCTATTTCTTCATTCACTGCGCCATGTTGGATCTAAGGCTAGGCAGGATCAGGAAATGATACTCAGCGTGGTTCCGTATCTTCTTTGCAACTAACTCACAGCGGAAGGAAGTACAGATAGCTTGTGACGTAGACAATGGCGTCACTTATATGGGCAGCGCTCAGGCACTGCCAGCAGCTTCATCTTAACAAATCTACAGATATATATTTTCCAGAAGTTAGGTTAATACGTAAAGTCTTTTAGTGAATTCTCTAATATGTAGATACCGAGTATAGAATCTATTCTTGTGCAGAGGACATTCATATGTCCAGAGACTAACTGATGCAGAAATTTTGCTGTTTGGGCATAGATTGTAAAGTAATAGTAGACTAGGTTGACCCTGTTATGTTTATGCAGTGTACTGTTATCTCCATCTCTTTACCCATTGACTATCTCCCATTGCCATCAAAACCTTTTGCTATTATTAACTAGACTCCAGCTAAGTGCTTGAGAAAATCTCCTTACATTAAGACCTCAAGTTTGTTAGTTATGAAAAATACAAATTGATTAAAAAAAATTTATTTTTCTTGTTTCATACAGCGTTCCTCAGTAGAGTTCTAGTTGCATGTTGTGGTAACTAAAGGAATTATGTTTTATAAAGATAATGGATAGAAAAAATACCATGTTGTTAAAATTTTAAATGTGATTTAGTAAGGCCCTGTTAGAGAACAGAATCATGATAAACTCTACGGCTGAAGGAGGGAAGATAGAAATAAAAACTTGAGATTTAGAGTAGCTGAAATATATTTACACCAAATTACATAAGTAAGCAATTTGCACCTTTAGGGTGGCAGGGGCTCACAACTCTCCAGAAATGAAATTAGCTGGGACACATTGTTGGAAAATGGTCTGGGCACAGAAATGAGATTTGGGCACAGCAAATTAATTAATGGTTGTTGGCGTCACTTTCAAGGGTTCCCAATTTCTCACAACTATGCTGGCAATATTTGCCTCTGCAAATAGATTGCATCACAAGATCAATAGTAAGGCAATAGACACATAGGGAAGTCTTAAATACGATTCTCTCTTACTATTTCACATCAAGGTCTACTCACAGTGCTATAGAATTACTGTTGCTTGCACAAAAGAGACTATAGTACTGTGTTGCTTTATTAATTTAGGGGTGCTTAGCATGAAACATATAACGTTACTTCCCGATGTAGCAGACACTAATCTAAATGGGAATGTTGGAATTAGATTTAATATCACTAGTAACAACACAAGGAGAATTATTTACAGCATTAAAAGTAGCAATGGGGGCTGCAACCAAAATAATGAATGTAATGCTGAACCAGCAGGAAGGAAAGTCACCTGGGAATATGAAAAGGAAGTACATACAGACAAGAGGAAAAAAAGGTAACTGATTGCACTTGAAATTACTCCCATTACAGTGCCTGGTTAGCAGAGCTGGTCTGGACTTCTCCGAATGGCGTAGCCATTGGACATGGGATTGCTCTGGAAAATAATGAAAAACATGGTGATCACCAGAGGAGAGGGAGAGCAAGAAGGGGAGGGGGAGGGTTCCCAGGTGAGAGGTGTGAATGCTGGGACACCTTGAGAAATTCTAGGCTGCTCATCTGCTGTCTTCTTGTTATATCACCTCTTCCAGTGGTTCATTGCCCAGGCCTGTTCCTCTGTTCAATATGTGCTTCTGCCCAAGTTCCAGCTCGTACCTGTGGAGATAATTTCAAGGGCAGTGAGTTTGGAATAGACAAAAGATGAGTCACGGGCCACTCAAAGAAAACAGTAGACTGGTGAGGAAGGGCAACATATAAATGTCTGAATTTTTTTTTAAAAGTTACTTTGGGTTGGTTCTGGCTTAAATCCTGAACAATAGGTAATAGGTCATTAAGATGATTTAAATCTGGTAAGAAAACTGTCTCATGTACCGGAGGATGAGAGCATGCTTGTAGATTAGCTACTAGCTAGAATTGAGTCATTTCTTTTGCCAGTCAGGTCATTTTTTAAATTATAGATTCATGCAACCAACTATCAAGGACTGTGTATAGCACCAAGTTAGTAATGTTAAGTTCTATTTGGTTCTATACTACATACATGTACTTGAAAACAGATCCTCAGGTTTTTAATTTTCATCATGTCTATGACATGAGACTTATCCAAGATATATTTTTCAGTGTGCACATCATATAAGATTTATTGAAATAAAATGGCAATTTACAATATTTAAATCAAGCCACTTCAGTACATTTGCTGTTATGTCTGTAAACTTCAGTTTTGTTTTTAACAGCACAGCATTAATTGTTTAGATTTTATCTTGTATTAATCTCCACGTCACTTGCTGTTAAAAGTGTCAAAATTACTGGTGCATAAGGGTTTCTTATGACACAGTAATAAACAATAAGCCGAATTAATAGGGGGTAGTAACTTGGGCTTGATTTTCAGCCATGGAAATTAGAAGAAAGCCTTTGGAATTAGGTTATAAATAAAGTTGCCAAAAAGAAACTGATGGTATTAGACAGTACTTTTACAAGAAAATTTGTGATTTTTAATGTCAATTTGTGATTTTTAATGTCAATCATCTATTTCCAGGCAATTTACAAGATGGTGGGATCGGTGATGAAGATGCCAGAAGATGAGAGCACACCAGAGAAACGTACAGATAAGATATTCCGACAAATGGATAAAAATAAAGATGGGAAACTTAGCTTAGAGGAGTTTATTGAAGGGGCAAAGAGTGATCCCTCAATTGTTCGTCTGCTGCAGTGTGATCCTCAGTCATCCCAGTGACCTCCCACAACCTAACCTCACCTCAATTAACCTCTTACACTAAAAAAAAACCTTAATCCTAATTAAATAATAACCAGTGTTGGCCAATGATAAACTCCCATCATTTTATAACTTTTCATAACATTGAATTATTTTACCTAATTCTTATTGTTTTCCATAGCCGACCTTGACCAATAATACCTCCAACTTTCATCCATCCCAAGCATTCCGGTTATCTTCTCTACTCTCTATTCTTTAAGACTCCCACTTAGCATGATCCCTCTCCATCCCCGTTCCTTTCCTAACCCACATAAGATTCTCTGTTTATAGGTCAGATTAATAGTTCCCACACTCCCAGCTTCACATTGCAGTGGAATGTCCCATCTCCTTCTTTTCATGTCCTTATCATTGATCAGCCCCTGGTGGGTTTCTACATAAGGACTAGGTGCTTATGGTGTGGATTTTGTTGTTGACCCACCATCAGGATATTCTAACTTTCAGCCCTGTCTTTTAAGAGAAATTGGTAAGTGAACCTGCTAAACTTAAACTGAAGGGCTACATCCTTTTTTATTATTATTATGTAGGTAGTCACGGGACAGAGTTCAAGGGATGTAACTTTTTATACTGAAGCTGGGGCTGTGAGAGTGTTGTGGGTCTGTGTGGAGTGAACAAATGTACAGCACAGGAAGGAGACTGTTCTTTCCTGCTGGTCCTCCTTTATGTACTGCGTGTTACCTGCACAAAGATTCCTTGTCTGGTGCTCACCTGTCAGAATAAGTAAGAACGAGGTGTAGCAACATGTATGGTTTGTAATTTTTCAACGATCCCAGTTGTACTTACTAGTTGTACTTAATTAGCGGAGAGTTGACTTTCCTCTGTCGGATGTTCTGAGTCATTCTACATACCAATTAAGTGTATTCCAGTTCCATTTTTTTCCTTTTTTTACATTTTGTCAATTGCATGTTCATGCTGGCAGGTGTTTGATTTTCCCATATTCCATTGTAAACTCCTGACAGGCATAATATTGTACATATGAGTAAAAATTCCCCTGTTATGAAATCATTTATTTTATTGTAAAGTACTTGAGAATGATTTTTTTTTGCTTGGTTGATTAATGAAATATTTTGGTTTACCATTATGTAGTTAGAATTACTTTTGATGTAAAGGAAATAATGTATTTTTTATTATAGTGTCATAACTAGGATTGTAATTTTAGGATGATTGATTTTCATATGTAAGTGCTAGGGGATTTTATAAAATTATCTTTAAACTGGTATTAATAATGTAGGTAAACGTTAAAAAGGTCGGGAGAAAATATGGATATGGGAACTGCCACACAGCTACGCTTTTTAATTATTATGAATGTGGTCAAGTTTTCCCTGCCTTTGCATTCAGTGTGTATTCAACGACTATTCTCTCCTCCATCTTTGTGCCAAAGTGTCATGAGGATTTTTTTATGAGAATGTTGACTCAAGGTTCCACTGCCATTTTAGTACCCAATATCAGGAGTGCTCTCTCTCTGTTTTTGTCTTTTTTGGCAGTGGAGTACCTGTGTTATTTCTAAATTATATTAATAATACAAGGTCGAGGTTTTATGATATATTGTATGTTTAAACTTTCTTATAGTATTGTGGCTATGGACATATTTCTCAGACCCATGGTGTTGAGCCTGCCTTTATTATTTTGTTAGGTCCCCATATGCATAATTTTACATTCACTGCGAGTGCTATTAAGGTATGGGTTCCTCTCACTCTTAGTTTATCGCCTTTGGTTTTGTATGACAATATTTCAGACATCCTTTATTATTGTGTGCACAAAATGTTGCATGACCATCAATTTTGTGCCCAAGTTAATGCTTACATACATTTACTACACTAATTTCTTGATGCATTCAGTGGACTTCAGAGATGTTATTTTAAAAAGTATCTTTTTGAATGATCAAAGCTTGTGTACTTTATGTGCCATTTATTGCGTCCCCATCCCCTCTGTCATTGCTACTGGGTGGCTAATGGAACAAAACTAAATTAGTTTTGAGTAAAACTGAATTGATTGTGCCATACAAATTAACAAGAACTGTCGCAACCACTGTTATATTGTGCAAAAGTAAAGAAAGGGTATTCGAAAGTCAAAGCTGAACTTGGACATGTTATGCATAGTTTCAACCTTTTTCATTATACATGTGTGCTGAATGTAAAGGTGTCCATGAAAACAATCATACTGTATTAATATTTCTGCCATAATGCCTAAGTCTGAAAATTTATATCTATTTTGGTAAGGCATCATGATGTCCCGCATAATGTCTGGGTGTCTTTCTGTGATTGCCACACGTGTTATCTGATGACGCTTGATGACAGTGCTGTACTCCCCCAAAAAATGCTATTTCTGCCAGTTATTGTATTGGGGGCTGCTGAAAATCTTCTTTAACACATATGCTGCTTTGAAGTTTTATCACACTAAAGCCACATTATTGTGTCAAACCAAGATAATTGTTAGGAATAAAGCTGATACACACTGCACTATTGTTGCCTCTTGATGCCTCAGTCATTTGTCATGTGAGGTGGAATGATGATGGTTATGCTGATGAATAAATTTTGTAGTGTGGGCAGTTTCATCATTTAGTATGATAAGTATTAACAGTATTGTTATTGACTTTTTAATGTTCAGTTCTTTTGATAAACTTGCACTCCATTTTATCGTAACTTTGAAATTTGGTCTAGCATATTGCCCTCCAATGAATCTGGCTGTACAGTGCCTAAAACTTGGTATCTTGCGCTTTTTATCTCTTGTAATCAGGATGCTGATTAAGGGGTTGCTGGAGTATGAGCAAAGTTCATCTCTTTTTTTCATTGCATGGTTCCTGTCAAGAATGAATATGTATGTGTTATGATATCAGAAGAAAAAGGTGGTTAGTGTAGACTGTGCCTAAGCAAAGGTCTCTGATGAAATGTAAAAGAAAGCCAACTATGAAATATCATCTCTGCTGTATTAGCAGAGGTTAATTTTACAACTTTTTTTTTTTCATCTCAAGTCTTAGTAAATTATTAGCGCTTAATTTCATAGACGCTAGTACCAATTTTACTCATAGCACAAGTTACTTTTTATATAATCTTTAGGTCTTACTTTTTTATTGGTGTATCGTATTTTTCTAATGGCAAGCAATTTAGAAAGTAAATTATTGGCCCGGGCTTAGTTGCACAGTCTTATACCAGTGCACACTGAAGAACCAAAGTTGATGTTTTTTTGTCTTGTTTCCTTCTTGTTGTATTTTCCTGTGAGACGGAGTATCAAATAAAAGTACAGCAACAAGAGCCTTTGTTCTTTTTGTTTTATTATTCTCCTGATGATGATTATAAGATAGTTTAAGGAGACCATAGAGCCAAACTTCTCAGCTGTCATTGGATATAAACTCACCTGAAGTGCATTATTTAATTTTTATTTTAAATTTTTATTTTGTATCATTTGTAAACTGCAATAATTTAAATATGCATAATTATTGTGAAATCAATAGTGTACATAACAGCCACAAGTGGAATTAGAGATATTAGAAATGAAAATAGTCTCTGGTATGTTATTCTGAATATTGTTTGATGTCTTTACAGGAAAAATTTTTTAAGGAAAAAAATGCCTTAAGTTTAAGCTGTTTTAATATCAGAAGCTTTGCTTATGCCTATTATAGTGCAATTGCACAGTCTTCACTACGATAACCTTAAATATTGAGCACTTCTTCCACAAGGTATCCTTTATTTTATTTGTTATTGAGTTTGGGGTTGTTGCATATTGATAAGACATCCTAGAGGCACCACATTACAAAGTGTTATAAGGTCTTTTTGGTGAGATATGGGGCTTTGATAATATGATTATTATCATTATACTGTATCTAGTTTTATAAAACAGAAACCAAAATACAGTTAACTTGAATTGTAAACTTATACAGAATAAAGTGGTCATATGCAAAATAGATGCTAGTGCAGGTACCAGTTTTACTCAGAGTTATGAAATTAATAACATAAATAAGTAATCTAAGCATATTACAAAACTACTGAAAGTTTGAAATGTAATATTAATTGATGAATTTTTCCTACATTCTGTAATAAAACATGTTAGCTATTCTCTACCCCAGAATTTAGTGCAATACATTCAACAAACATAATAATTAAAAAGTATGATGCTCTGGAAGAAATTTTGTCCTAAAAATTATTTTGCATATGGTACTGATTACTTAAACTTCCAGTTCCAGGACATAAGACCAAACTTTCATAAATTAAATCAAATGGAAAATTCTCAAGTACAACAAGTATTCATTCCATGTGATTCTGATATTTTTTTTTAATTTTTAATGATGTTAAACCTGTATCACCTGTGGTCAGCTCAAGTCTAGTCATTGTAATTAGAGTGCCATTACTAAATCTGTTATTGTCAGTAAATAGTAAACCCATGAAATACTGAACATAGAAGCAAATTAAAACTAATTATGCCTGCTATTTTATTGTAATGTTTACTTCAAAATGGAGGCAACACTAACTTATTTGTGTCACATCTTCAAACTGATAACATGAATTTAACCCATGGATATGTGATGGATACTAACAAGATGCAGTCCTAGAGTGTAAGAAATGCAACAGTTTAATGTTTTATATGACTGACCTAATTTTTAAAAAAAATTATAGACTACCAAATTTTCAAGAATTTCCCTATATGGAACTTTCCTTTAAGGGAGTGTAAGCCAAGTCTTCAATACTCATTTTTCAAATTATATTGAAGACATTATTAGGTACGATGCAATTTTTGTAAGAAACTTTTACAGCAAACCAGTGGGAGTTGTGATTTAGCATTCTGGGTAAATACTTCATAACATTTGTCATTTAAAACAAGGTTTGACCAATCTAGAACATTCTGGGCATGTTTGATCATAGTATGTTAGTTGTCATGTGAGCCAGAAGTCAGTTCCTCATTATTTTTCAGGGCTGACTTTGACTGGTTTCAGGACAGTTGATATGAATGTTTCATGTGATGGGAAATCTGTGGCCTTCTCTTTACCTCTGCTGATAGCATGCATGCAGTTGATCAACGGATCTCTTTGATACCTTGAGGAAAATGACTAGCAAAAGTAACTGCCACATTTTGGGGATCAGCATCTTTCACACAAATATAGTACTGGCTGTTCATACAGGATATACTTGCAAGCTAATTCCTTTAATTTTACCACAATCAGGTAAGAAGTGGCTTTTGGTTTATTTGATTAAGAAATGTCCAAATATAATTTATATTATTTTCATGATTTTAGATCTGTATTGAGTTGCAACCTCAGCATATTCTACTTTGTAAGTTGTATCACATACAGTTAGGGTAACAGTATATCTTCATTGTTCGCATTGCTTATATTCTTTTCACTTTGAATTCCACCAAAAATGGCCAGTGCATAACTCTTGAAATGGAATACATCCCAATTGCAAATAACTGAATATAAGGCATTCAGTAGCATCCTTAGTGAGAACCAGATCAGGAAATTTTGTGTAAGTATACATTCTGTACTTTTTCAAGTTCTACTTTGGTAGCACAGAGAATAGCTAGCTTTGAACTACAAGTATTTTAACATTTTTTTTATGATACATACCTGCACATGATAGTTTGGTAGTTATTTATGAAGACAGCGGAAACAATGTTAGTGGGAGTAGATGTTTGTAGTAGATGTAGTGATTGTGGAGGAAGTATTATTAGTACACAGTACTACTGATAGAACAATTGTTCCAATCTGGTAGTAGTAATTAAATTTTTTCATTATAGATGAGTTTAAAGAGCCCAGTGAATCAAAATCATACTTTAAGATCCTCATGTATTCACCCAAGGGATTTATACTTCAGTGAGTTAAGAGTTGGAGAAAAATATGTTAAAGCAGTGAGGCAGCAAGTAATGGAATACCAGAGAGAATGAATTAAAGGTAAAAAGCAGTAAAGTATGCACCCAAGTCACACAGGTCCTAAGTGATACAACTAAGTATCTTCAGTGTGGTAAGCAATGTATATTTTAAATGGTATCCCTTATGTGGGGTATTGGTGATGATGGAAATATGTAGTATTAGTGATATAAGTCGAAGTGATAGTTGTTGAAGTGGGATTAGTAGCAGCAGTAATTACTGAGCTGAAAGTGGTTGTAGTGATTTTGAATATTATGACAGTAGTTGCTGTGATGGAGCTTGTTTTTTTTATATTAATGTCGTATTCTATTTTGATGTCAACAGCTTCCCAGGATCTTTAAAAGTAACAAGTTTCAAACAGAGGCTACTTTCAAATTTTGTGAATGGTAGAACCATAAGAACTGTATTTATACAGTCTACTTGGTACTAAATCAAATCAGGTATATGACAAGTGGTGCATTGTTAATAAAAGCCAATATAAGCCAGTACATGTATAAGATACTTGTTGATTTTAATAGTAAAGATTGCCAAAGGAACTAGTTTTATAATGAACTTTTGGAAAGATGATCTGTTCAAAAACATAACTTATCATAGACTTGTGGTCAATGTGATACTTGCCATAAAAACTAACTGATTAAAGATGGAAATTCCTGACTAGCAAATGGCCCATAGCCTAGTGGTTATGGCACTCCTCACAAGCAAGAGGGCCCTGGCCTGATGAGAACAGAGAAAAACAGGTAAATTCTTGTAAGACCAATTTTTATTGATCTTAACTTGGAATTGTGTATTCTTGTCAACCAGGTGTTTGTTATGAAACATTTATGTGAGAAGTTTGAAAGTGATAACATACATAAACCTAAAGAAAGGTCAGGGTAGAACTGGTTGAGGGGCAAGGAGGTGGGGTATTTAGGATGTATTGTATACAGGGTTAGTGATTACAAACAAGAATTATTATGAAGTAATTTTAGCATGTCTTTGGGTTTTAAGAGGGAGGGTGACTGGTTTGGTTTGAAATGGGACTGATACAAGTGTGTGTTGCCTCCATAGATTATCTCCGGATGGAGTTGTGTGAGAAGTAAAAGAAAGGACAACTTGATCTCTGCATACGTGGTCATAAGCAGAAATGAAGATACCAATAAAGCAGTTAGAGTGGCAACTGTTCCAACTGATCATCCACATTTCACATTCATAAATGAGAATAGGATTCTCAGGCCTTTCATACAGTCTAACTTTGGTTTTTATAAAGAATTTAAGTCTCTTCCAGATATTTTGCACAGAGCCCATTACTGTACTGTTTTGGTTTTACCTAATCTAAGATTCACCTCTGGTCTCGTCATACCATCAACCGTTATACTATTTGCTCCGAAATACTCATGCCAGTCAACTGCTTCCATGTTTTTACCATCCATATTGCCGTTCATTGCTTGAGCTTCCTGGTTTCCATTTACTCTCATAGCCATACTGTTGTTAACATTTACTGTCAACTTTATCTCGCAAATACCTTCAAACTAATTTACTAGTTTCTGCAGTTTCAACACTGTATCATTTGCAGACATCATAAATTCCACACTCCATTCACAGTATTTTCATATCCTCCGACTTTGCATCTGAATGTGATGTGCATTCTCGGACTTCACACATCACCTTTATCATAAAGACCTTTAATTCTTTTCCCCAATAGGAGAAAAGTCAAAAGTTTAAAGAATGAACTAGTATAATAATCATAACAGAAAATTGAGGCTGCTCTGTGCAAAGGAAAAAAAATTACTTAGTTTGAAATTCTGGAGTTTAATGATTCTGCTCTATAATGTATGAACCCATGGTACTAAGCCTGACACAAGAAAAGGGGAGCCTGTTAAAAGGTTACAGCAAATCTAGTAGTGTACTATGTGGTAAAGGACTTTCTTAATGTATCAACTTATTTTGCTGTGCAGTTGAAGACGTGATCGAGTCAATGGTCAATGAAAAGATGTAGATTATAAGATGAAGAGAAATGCTGCTTACACACATCATGGCTATACTTGTTAATAGAAATTTAAAATGTGGTTACGCGAGTATATAAAATTAGAAACGTATACTACTTAATCTTGGAGTAGAATATAAGTTATATGCCAGTAACACAATTCTATTTCATTGTTACAAATATTGAGGATACAAATAGAAAATTAAATGAAGTTGTATTGAATATTAAACAATGGATGACTTTGAAACAGTTGAAATTGAACGAAAGTAAAACTGAGCGTACAAGTCAGTAAGGCAAGTAATTTAAGGAGCCTGGGTGTCAATAAAGTGCGTAGTACCTATGAAACAAAACTGGGTCCAGACAACTGATAGGGTCCGTGATCTCAGGGTGTACTTGTACTTGGATTGTGGCTTGTCACTCAGTCTGTAAATTAATGTTATACTGAAAGTTGTTGGATATCATCTCAAGAATATGGTTTTTGTGAGGAAATATCGTGATGAGAGTTCTGTTTAGAATATTGTCATCAAATGTGTTATAAACCGTCTAGATTATTGTAACTCAGTGTACTATAAGTTACCCAGTGTACTCAAGAAGCTGCAGAAAATTATGAACATAGCTGCTAGTTTAATAAAAGGTGTTCCACGGAACAGGATTACCCGTCTTAATTGATTTGTATTGGCTCCCGGTAAAGGCCAGAATGATATTGAAGTTATGTTTTGACCCATCAAATTGTTAAGACTAGCTCTCCTTGGTATTTGAGTGGCTTACTACAGTTTATACAACCAATAAATCGACCTGGTACAAGACTAGCTACAGATGGTTTCAAGCATGGTAGAGCCATGTTTTCCCTCAGTCTGTGGCTCTAGAGCCTTCAAATATGCAGCTCCTAGATTATACGTACAACAAGCTTCCTCATGAGGTGAGGCAGATTGAGGATTTAAAGTCTTTCAAAAAGAAACATAAATCCTCTTTGTTCAATCAATACAATGATATGGAAGATCAAACAGTGAAAGTTGAATTTGCAGCGCGATCACATACATTCTGATAAATAAACTGTTAATTTGATAATGGGAGTCCTGCGAGCGCTATTGAAGTGGTGCGGGACCGGGATAAGCCGTCAACAAGTAATAAGTGAATTGTGGGTGTATCCAATGTTTCAAACCTGCAAAATTAAAACTGCTTTTCGGTTTAGTTATGGTCCAACCTTATCCCCCATCCCCACTAATTGCACCATACACCAATGCAACCAAACCACTTTTGAGTGGAATCATAATTCGCAAATCTATGATCATAAGATAAGATCGGGTTAAACTTGGAGTTGTTGAAACTGGATGGTAATTGACAGGATGGGTGCAATCACTCCAACATGCATGTAATAGGATAACATTACTATTGGTCCAGTGCTAGGAGAGTTCCTTCTAGCTGATGAGCTAGTTACCAGCAGAGAGATATACCATTTGGGTCTAAATCTCTATGGGATAGAAAAGCTAAATTAAGCAGTTTAGCATCAGGAAACCCAGTAATGAGGCCTCAAGAGTTTCTAACTTTCTTCACAGACTCAGGGTTCCCAGCGTACGATAATTATCGTACGAGTACGATAATTTGACCCTCTGTACGATAACGAGCGTACGATATACGATAATTCGCGATATATGTAAGATAATTACTGGAAATGTACGATAATTTGAACCTTTTCGTCAACTTATAGGAATTTAGAAGATTCAAGGCTATAAGGCACCCAAGGTCATTCACCGCCTGAAAATAAGTAAAGCTTAGGAGTAGAAGGCAAAAAAGAAGATATGGAAAGGTAATAGACAAATATGTACCTCTCTCTCTCTCTCTCTCTTTGATGAAGGTGATGATAAGGATGATGATAATTCCTTTTCCATCAGTGATGAATAAGGCAGTGAAGTCATTTTTTTGTTTCTGTATACATATTTTTCGTTTTTATTGATATTACAGTGTGATGATAAAGAACAATTAGCGAGTCCTTCATGAAGAGTATATAGTACAGATCTTTTAGTTTCGTTTTCATTGATGATAATACTGATGATTATTAGCAGTGATCTTTTTGTCGTATTTTTCCATTTCATTTTCATTGATGATAATACTGATGATTAGTAATGGTAATCAGTGAAGAATTGAAAGTAAAAAATTATATGATTTTGCTGCATGTTTTTCTTTTGTAATGGTGTTGTAGTGTGATGTTTAAGAACAATTGACAATTTCCTTAAAGCAATACTCATGTTAGTTGTGATTTTTTTCTTTTTTAAAGTTTACATTGGTGATATAGAATGACAATAATAATCACTGAAGTACTAGATAGGCTACTTTGTACACTTGACAAGATAACTGAAGATACAGTTTTCATTAGCTTTTGTTCATCGAATTTCCCATTTGTTTTTACTGAAAAGACATAATATCGCTAAATTTAATCTTGAATATGAAAATACACTGCAAATTATATCATATTAGTTAAAACTGCAAAACAAAACCGTTCAGATACTTAAAAACACGATATATGTCCGAAGTAATTGGAATTTCTCAGATGGATTCGTTCATAGAGATCTGGTATATAGAATGTGAATTTCTGATTGTAGTACTATGTATCACGACGACAATATATACTCGTTTTCCTTCATGAACAGGGATATTGTTGTATCATTGTAAGTGGCGAATGCAATTATTTTTAGCTTCTACAAACTCATGTTTGTATTCCAAAGCGTTTAATGTTAGCTGACGTCAATGGCAGTCAATGTTGCTAAGGCTAAGGTAGGTTGAGCAAATCTATGTTGCATCCGCAATAGCGTTTTCTATGATGTGGAGGAGCCCTAGAACTTCGAGCGGGAAAGAGCAAGTCACTGGATACTGGCTTACGTAACGGATTTCACACTATGATTACTTTGACGTTGACATGGATCGAATGCTAGTTGCTGTTTACAAAGCAACCGTCTTTAACATAAATCTTTATCAAGGTTAAAGTAGCATGTCAGCTCAAAGATTTTCTGGCTATATGCTCCCATTACAAAGCAGTTCGTAAATACATTTCTTTGCTGCGAGGCTGAAAGATCTCCCAACACATCAGCATCATTTGCACGATATAAAACTTTAATTGCCTGTGTAATACATATTGAGTTATTTGTGTAATAACTATTTTTACTTAACACAGCTTTTTTCGGGAATGATTTGTGGATTAACCCGATTTTCACAGATTATATCAAGAGAGCAAGAATGACCGCAGCCTGTGTCTAAATTTTCCGTCTTTTTACAATCTATGGCAACTGTCGAATGAAATCAAGATTAGGGTATGAATTTCTTAGAGAATTAACTTGAATATTATGATCCTTCAAATTTTATCTAGCATAGTGCAGCACGATCTTGGCAGTCATATCACCCCGTTTCCCAGGTATCTGTGCACCGACTCACCGCTCTTTCTTCTGCCTTTCCCCGTCACAAGTCCGTCACCAATACTATAATTTCTCTCTCTTCCGTCCTCTCTCTCCCTCTCTCTCTCTCTCGCTCTCTCTCTCCTCTCTCTGTCTCTCTCCTCTCTCTCTCTCTCTTCTCCTCTCTGAGTCTCTCCACTTCTAAAACATACTTTAAAAATATATATATTACCACTCAATCTCCCAAAGAAAATATAATGAAATTAAGTAGTTATAAATAGGCCTAAGCTTTCACGTAAGCAAGTTTTATTTGTTCTCTCCTCTCTCTCCTCTCTCTTCCTCTCTCTCTCTCTCTCTTTTTTAAATACATTTGAAAAAATATTATCACTCAATATTTCAAAGTAAATATAATGAATTAAGTATCTCTACAGATAGGCCTATGCTTGTGCGCGCTCTCTCTCTCTCTCACACACACTTCCAAGTTTCTCTCTCTCTCTCTCTCTCTCTCTCTCTCTCTCTCTCTCTCTCTCTCTCTCACTTTTAAAGCACATTTGAAAAAATATTATCACTCAATCTTTCAAGTAAATATAATGAATTAAGTATCTCTATAGATAGGCCTATGCTTGTGCTCTCTCTCTCTTTTCTTCACTTCCAAGTTTTTCTCTCTCTGCTCTCTCTCTCTTCCTCTCCTCTCTCTCTCTCTCGTCATCTCTCCGCTCTCTCTCTCTCTCTCTCTCTCTCTCTCTCCCCACTTTTGAAAAATTTGAAAAAATATTGTCACTTAATCTCTCAAAGTAAATTTAATGAATTAAGTATCTGTATCGATAGGCGTATGCTAGCGCGCCCTCTCTCTATTATCATAATATTTCATTCTTTACTGTATTGTTCCTCACGATTTCCACAAGTACTGACCAAATTTTAAAACACTTTCTCTCATTGTTTAAGATCCGTCTTCAATTACGCATGAATGTTACGTCAGTTTAGTGTCAAACATTACTTATAAATAAAGTTTCACAGTAGGTTTTAAAAGGATGATCGATATTCTACCCTGAACTGACGTTACCAAATCAACATTAACGAATAATATAGAGCCTGTTTACATTCAAGTATAATTATTAACGGACCTCTACAGAATCTTTATGGTGTAAAGTTAATGGAAATCTAGAAAGCAACAAACGCTATGATTTTGAAGCTCCGCCCCCTTTCTAGAGTTGCCAGGTGTGGCATTATTGAACACTATATGTCCGAAGATTTAAAAAAAACTGTATCTTAACATTCCTTGCCGAGTGTACACCCTACAGAAAAGTTATCTTTTTATTCTATTTTTTTTTTTTCATTATTAGCAATAAATAGGAATGACACAATTTTTCTATTTAGCCATACATTAATAGATATAAAAATATATTGCTGTAGGTGAAATACAGCTATATTATGAAATTAAAAATGTACGATAATTCTAATCAAAATACGATAATTTGAAGAGGTTTGATACGATAATTTGGTCTGATACATCTGGGAAGTTGGTGACCGACCCGACACCCGGAGACTCAGACGCGAGTGACTGGTGAGTGGTGATATACCGACTCTCCTTCCCTTACATCACTTGGCCACGAGGTATTTCGTGGTTCCATTGTTTTATTTATGAACTGGAACTTAAAACTTATAGGGCATCATGAGGTAGCAAGCCATGGGTACATCTAGTTTCCTTTTTTAGACGAACTTACTATGGTAAGCAGATAAACTCGGGAATAAGTTCACTGCAACAGGTAGCCTATTACCTTATTTGACTTTTCTCTCTGGATGACTTTCGACTGCAATATAAATACAGTCTGCATTCTAGGTAGGAGTTGTGAGCAACAAGGTCAGGTACAATATAAAGAAAGACTGGGTTAGCCTACATTGAATTTTAGTAGAATTTCATGTCAACCAATGCATAAAAGAACTCCAAGTGTTGCCTAGCTAGTGGTGGGGAAATGGGGAAATGGCAAGTTTCCATTGACAATAGTCAAAGGCATGGGACAAACCTTTTGGGCATAGATGGGTTAGGGTGATAAAGAGTAGACTGGCATAGTGTTCTAAGGTTACAGGTTTAAAACAGGAGCCTATATTAGAAATTTCACTAACCTAACCTAGTAACCTATGCTCATTGCATTACGAGGTTTCAGTGCTCATATATACACGTAAAAATATTATAAGACCATCTTTCTTCTTCCACAGGTAAAACTTCAGTACAGATTAATGAAATGCCATACTTACGCCACAATGCCCTACCTACAGTTAACCCTAACTGTACAGTACATGCATTTTTCATGTCAATGAAGTAGGTTACTTAGGAGATCTCAAGATACCTACAGAGGTTCATGATACAAATATCATTAAGCAGATATTCAATAACTCCAGAGAGCTGATACTGCTGAATGTATTTCTAGTAACACTGCAATATTATATATTACATTGCTGTTTTAAAACTATTATTTCATTTTGGCAATAATTTTAGCTCTAGGTATGACTGAATAAATTTGATTATTCATCAGAGCAGGTAATATTGTGTTTTTGTTACACCTATACTTGTTCCCCACAAAGTTACTGTACCATCAGGAGAGTGTTTTTTCAAACAGGTCTGCCCAACATCATAAGAAAAGGACTCAAATTTTCTTATGTACATTAAGAGTAAATATAAATCATTACTACCCAATGACAAAATAGTGATATTGATGGTGGATGAAACTCACGTACTTAATACCACATTTTCATTATAAAGGCAAAAATATTGTTGGTTCAGCCTTTGGCTGTAGTGAAGCTGCAACAGGTGCATTTTACTTTATGTTGAACAGGTAAAGTTAAGTTGCACAAATTCCCAATTAAAGCATAAAAGCTGATGTCCTGCACTGCAAACTGAAGGTAATTATAGGCTTAGAAAAAATAGTTTTTTTCAGTGTTTTGCATTGTAACATCATAATGCTATCATTGGGAAAGCAATGTCCTATTTTCCCAGCATTCCACACCTGTCTAAAGTGTATCCTCACCCATTTCAGAGTAACAAATGCCCTTTTTCGTGTTTCAGTAAAATTGTTAAAATATATCAGGAATAATTGGCTTGGCCAGAAAGTTTATAAATAAAACAATGGGCTTGGCCAGAAAGTTTATAAATAAAACAATGAAGTTACCTCAGTTTGATGTCATAATTGGTAACGAATTCATTTTGCACCATTCAGCCCTTTGAAAAACCTCATGATGTAGATGTTTACTCAATGAACATTCTTATAAACTATCATTAAAAGCATTATCTCCCCACACCTTTGAGAAACAAAATGTTCATTTAGTTTTACAAATATCCAATGAATATATCATTCAAGCTTTACTATCTATTGGAAAAAATCACTCCCTTTTTATGCAGGATGCAAATGTAAAAATTTAACATTTGGTTGACAATCATGAATTTAAATTTGTTCTGATACGTATACAAACCCTCGGTCCTTTAACAATAGGAAGGTACTCAGCGGCAGCTGAACCGGTCGTAAGCTGCGAACAAGGGGGTTCGGTAGTTAACTACTTGTTCGGCAGTTGGCGGTCAGCTCAACTGCGAGGAGAGAGTTACTTTGCTGTCAGCCGCGCCATTTGATGGACGTGCTGCTTCGTCTCTCTGCCTGCTTCTGTTGTATGCTTGGTTTGCTTCACTGCGTAGAGACTTTTTTGCTTTTCCTTTTACTTGTGTGCTATTGCAAGGATAAAATTAAGTGCGTGTGTATTTTTGTATTCATAAGTGCTTTTTTGCTATGGATATGGAACTACAAGAGCCGGAGAGAACCCCCTCACACCACCCCCCCATCAGCCTGCAGATTGTGCCCTGGTGTTGGGGCTGTAAGTGTGGGACCTTCCATTCATCTGTAGAAGTTGATCCTCATGATTTTTGTGGTCGGTGTAGAGGCGAGAATGCTCTCGCACCGAGACATGTGACACTTGTATTTTTTGGTCGGAGGAGCAGTGGGAGCGCTATGGGGGGAGGAAGAAGCTGCGCAAGCCGGCCAAGGAGTCGTCGGAGGGTTCTACGGCTATGCCCTTGGTCACGGACCACGTCTTCCTCTTTTCTCCCTCCATCTCAGCTTCCTCGTATGGCTCCTTCCTCTTCGGGGGAGGTTTCTCACTCCCTCTCTTCTCTCGATCAGTCGACGTAGAGGGGGGGTGGGTGAGGGGGTGTCGAGATACCCCGACATCTAGTTGTACTCGGGGTCCTCCGTTCGCTCGGGCTGGGAACTGTCCCCCCACCCCCCGGGGTGGGGAGGGGAGACCCGCCACTAACTTACCCGATTTTCTTTTCCTTCCTCAGACTTGCTGGCCACGGGGACGATCTTGGACGGGCCTGGTACTCGCTGGGGCTGCAAGGGGACACTGATGGTCCAGGGCTGCTGAGTCACCTGGTGGATATGGGCCATGTCGGTAACACATGGGCCCACCACCACCACGATGTCCACGCCGGGCTACGCTGCTCCGCCACACCTGGTGTACACTCAGCACGTAGCCACGGTGACCCCGACAGCCGCTGTGCACCTGGGTTTGCCGCTCCTGCTACAGCACCGGACTTCTGGTGTCCCAAGAACTCTCCTCTAGACCTGCATCCTGTGCAGAGGATGCTGCCAGTTCCTGCCCCGCCTCCTGTTCCTGAGTATGCTGCCGCTCCAGCCCTGGTACCAGTTCCTGCTGCCATCGTTCCTGCCTGTGGCGTTGCTGCTCCCACCCCAGGTCCTTCCGGACAGGTGCAGTCAGGCCCTGTTGCTTCGGTAACTGCCCCCCCGGCTCCGTCGTGGATGGAAGACCTGACGGAGATGCTGAGGAAGCTGACTGACCAAGAAGAAGGAGAAGAGGAGGAAGGTGTCGTCTTTGTCGTTGTCGTCTGCCACCGCTTCTCCTTCAACTTCTAAGTTCCCACAGCCAAAGAAGAAAGATGTTGCCTCCTCCCCCCCAAGAAGGCTTGTGCTGAGACTTCTAAGGGTCCGTCCCACTCCGGTGGGACAGTTGAGACTTCCATTGGTCCTCCTGTTCCTTCGGGAACGGGGCCTGTCTCTCCTTCCGCAAGGAAGAAGAAGACGGGGACCGGAGGAGTAGCGGCTAACACCGGCACCTCCTCACCTGGCGCCAGAGGTTCTGCCTTGATGCCAGGTACCGTCTTGGCCTCTCGTTCGTGAGAGTCACTGAGTGTACGTCACCTGTGGGTGACCGGACAGCCAAGACCCAGGCACGGAGCGGAAGACTGGCAGGGGTCGCTCAGGCGACTCTCACCAGACCAGCGATCGCTCTCGCGGTGACGCACTGGTACCCAGGGTTTGACGCAACAGTCCCAGACCGCTCGCAGGCTGAAGCGAGGAAGCGGTCCCCTCGGTTGTCTGAAACCAGCCTCGCTCCCACCGCGACAGCGGATTCTGCAGGTTCCCCTGACTGCCGCTCCTACCGGGACCGGGTGGGGAGAGGGGGTACCAGCAGCAGCTCTTCTGACTCTCAGGACCGTTGCCGCTGTTCTCGGTCCAGCCGCTCAGCCAGGCCTGCAGCCCGATTGCCACCGTGGGTTGGCGATCACCTGCAGCCCCCTCAGCACACCGTTTCTGCCAGTGGGCTGGTGGGAGGAGCGTCCGGTCTGCCTCTCCGATCCCTTCAACTTCCTCGGGCTTCACCGGGAAGAGCGAGGCGATTGCGTTCCTCGCGATCCTGCCACGACGCCCTACGAACCGGGCATGGTTCTCGGACCAACAGGATCGTACGTGCAAGTGTCAGGAGGAGACCGGGAGGGGTCTGTCGTGGTTCATCCTGTGGAAGGAGGAGGGTCTCGGGAGGCATTCTCGTTGGAACGGGCTTGACGGTCCGTCGCCACACAGGATTGCAGTCACTCCTGAGATCCAGAGGTCGTTCGAGGAGGTAATTGCGCTGATTCGTCAGCACAAACGACCTCAGAGAAGGATCGCCGCTCCCACCTACCGAGCCCACACCGGGCTTGGAGTCATTCTGGGGACCTAAGAAGGAACCCAGGATAATGGTGGGTCTGCCGCAATCAGCTTTGGCTGACAGCATACTGAGTCAAGTGGACGGTCTCGTCTCCGGACAGGAGGGTTCGCTTCGGTCCGGTAGGTCTACCAAGCTCCTTCCTCCACCTCTACCACGACAGAGGCGCATCTACGTGCCTTCAGAGGACCCACTGCCGCCCAAACAGGTTAACCCGGAGCTAGCCAGGCTAACTCCGGGGGTGTCTCTGCCGCAGCTCCTGTCAGAAAACCTTTGGTTCTCGCAGCAGGAGGCACTTGCCTTGGAATCTACCGCAATGGCAGCATTCCAAGCAGTCTCATGGCTCGACCTGTGGTCCTTCACAGTGTCGAAAACCGTGGCCCTCCTTAGGGAACATCACTCCTGAATGGAGTCTGAGGGTAGGGTGGCCATCGCCTACCTAGCCCACCAGACGGGTAACCTGTGGGCCAACCTGGTTCTCTGGCGTAGAGATGCTGTTCTCACCCGAGTGACTAGGGCGGCTGGGGGTGAGGCGGCTCTGGGTCTTCGCAACGGACTGGTGTGGTTCCGCCTTTCTCTTCCCCAGAGAGATGGTGGACGCTGCGGTGGAACAGCGGCGCACTGATGACAGTGACTGTCTTGGCCACCAGGCAGTCTCCAAGGTGGCTGGGCAACCTCGGACAATTGCGGCTAAGCCCAAGAGCTTAGCTAGCGCTTCCTCTGCGGCCAAGACGGTCGCCTCGTTTGAAGCCGAGAGGAATGACTCTGCCTTCAACTTATGCTGTAAGGAGTGACCGCAACCAGCCCTCCTCTCGAGGAGGATCTGGGAAGAAGAAGTCAAAGAAGAGGAGGGAGGGGAATGCTAGGGATAGCGTTCCCCCTCACCTGCTGCCGGAAGTGGGGGGGTGTCTTGGCGAGCCATTGGGCAACATGGCAGCTACGGTGCGGAGACCTGGATAGTAAACGTCTTTGGGAGGGATATCTACTACCCTTCGATTCTCAGCCACCCCTCACCTCCAACCCGGTCCATCTGAAACACCCATGTTCCTGGCTCGACCAAGGACATGACGCTTCGGCAGGAAGTAGAAGCCATGCTGAGCAAACGTGCTGTGGAGATCGTACAGGATCAGTTTGCTGGGCTTCTACAGCGGACTCTTCCTAGTGGAGAAGTCTTTGGGGGGCTGGCGCCCGGTGATAGATCTCTCCCCCTTGAAACCGATTAGTTCGCCAGACTCAGTTCAGGATGGAAATAGCACGTTCAGTGTGCTCGATTCCATCAGGGAGGACGACTTCATGCTTTCGGTGGATCTGAAGGACGCGTATTTCTAGATACCATCCATCAATCCTACCAGGGAAGTACCATCCGCTTCTCCTCGATGGGACGGTGTACCAATTCAGGGCACTTTGTTTCGGTCTCTCAACCGCCCCACAGGTGTTCACGCTGGTGTCAGCTTGGGCCCAATCGGTAGGGATACATCTCTTGAGGTATCTCGACGATTGGTTAGTCCTGGCGAGCTCCCGTTTGCAGTTGCTGCAGGACAGAGATCGACTCCTCGAATTCTGCCGCGATCTGGGAATCGTAGTGGGTTACGAGAAGTCAGATCTGGACCCCAAGTAGAGGATGAAATACCTGGGCATGCTGATTGACACGGTAGTAGGGCAAGTCTTCCCCGCAGATTTGCGGATCAGCAGGTTCAGGGAGGCAGAGGCAAGTTCGTGATCGGCGGCCACCTCTCGTCTCTCGAGAAGCTAGCCCCTCACAGGCGTCTTCACCTGCGGTCTCTTCAGTGGAGACTAAAGGAGTGTTGGTCACAGGCAAGAGACCCTCCCTTCTTCCCCGTGTCCCTCACAGAGGAGGTGAGGCAGGACCTAGCCTGGTGGCTGGACGACAGGAACCTTGTGTAAAAGGAGTGCCTCTTCGCAGCCCCCCCCCCCCCCACTGGATGTGCTGCTCTTCTCGGATGCATCGACCGAGGGATTGGGCGCACACCTGGAGGAGTTGCTGACTGCAGGTGTGTGGGACCATCGCGACAAGCACCTTCACATCAACATCCTGGAGCTCAAGGCAGCGTTCCTCGCTCTCCAAGAGTTCCGGGACCGTTTGGTAGACACTCGGTGGTGTTGATGAGTGACAACACCACAGTAGTGGTGTACGTCAACAAACGGGGGTCCTAGTGTCCCTCCCGCTGCACCAGTTTGACGTTGCAGGTGCACGAGTGGGGCCGCGGCACATTCAGTAGAGCTGTCGGCCCGCCACATTCCAGGCAAGAGGAATGTGGTAGCCGACTAGCTCAGCCGTCTGGATCAGGTGATAGGAACCGAATGGTCCCTTCATTCAGACATGGCGGAAAGGCTCTTCAACCTGTGGGGGGCGTCCAGTCGTGGATCTGTTCGCCACCCGGCACAACAGGAAACGCCAGGTTTTCTACTCGGTTGTGCCGAACCCATGGGCAGCTGCAGAGGACGCTCTTCAACATCCGTGGGATGACCTCTTTGTCTATGCCTTTCCCCCGTTCGTCTGATTTGCTGAAGTGATCACTGCGAACCTTCGGATGATCCTGGTGGCGCCCAAACGACTTCAGGCCGTTTGGTATCCGGACCTGCTGCTCTGCTTGCCGAAGCGCCAAGAGAAATTCCCCCCTGGCACAACCTCCTGTGCCAGCCACATGTAGACTGGTACCACCGGTCCGTCGAGTCCCTGTGTCTTCACAGCTGGCTGTTATGCACCATCTCTTGCGAGCGAGAGGCTTTTCTCGCAGCGCAGCAACAGAGATGGCTGGATAGCTCAGACAGTCCTCTGCAGCTGTCTACTAGGGGAAGTGGTCCCATCTTCTGTGGTGGTTGGTGTCACTCTTCAGCAGGTAGCGGATTTCCTCGTCTTCCTTTTCGCCGAGAGAAGCTCCTCTCAGTCTCTGCAGTTAAAGGCTACAGAGCCGCCCTGGCCCTAGTCCTTAAACTGCGAGGTGTGGACATCTCCTCTTCTTTCGAGATCTCCCTCCTGATGAAGAGCTTCGAGAGGTCTTGCCCACCCAGGGAATTCAGGCCCCCGGGGTGGGATGTGACTCTCGTCCCTAGGAGTTTGACTCGAAGACCCTTCGAGCCACTCCGAGAGTCGTCAGACAGGGATCTGAGCCTCAAGACCCTCTTCTTGCTGGCCCTGGCATCGGCGAAGAGAGTAGGGGAACTTCATGGTCTTTCCTTTGATGTCAAGCATTCCAGGGGATGGGGATCCGTGACTCTTGATTTCGTCCCGAACTTCGTAGCGAAGACTCATAATCCTTCAGTCCCTGACGACTGGTTCGAGTCCTAACGATCCCCTCCCTTGAAGGATTTCACCGATAATGATGCAGATGAGATGCTGCTTTGTCCTGTTAGGGCACTACGGCGCTATCTGAAGAGAACTCGGCACCTCAGGCCTGAGTGTTGACGCCTCTTCGTTAGCACCGGGGTTACCAAGAAAGAAGTTTCCAAGAACACTCTTTCTTTCTGGCTGCGTGAGGTGATCAGGAGGGCGTACGAGACAGCTGGCAGTGACGACACCCGTACACTTCGTCCGAGAGCCCACGAAGTCAGAGGTATTGGTCCAACCCTTGGGTTCCGCAAGAACTTCTGCCTGGCGCAGGTTCTGAAGGATGGGTTTGGGCCAACCAGACCACCTTCACTTCATTCTACCTTCGGGATATCACCCACAGGTCCTTGGACACTATTTCCTTGGACCGTGGTGGTCCTGCTCAACAAATTGTGTAGTTCTACCCAGCACCTGAGCGGACAGAACAGCATCGCATCCTTGTGTGACTGCATGAATGGATGAGTGAAAGAGAGTGTGATGGCTTCTCTTCCTCCTTCGTTCTTCTCCTCTACCTGTGGGCAGAGGGCCGTGGTCGTCACTACGCTGCAGGTAAGCTACACAACCGATGCAGTAAGCTACACAACCGAGCTCCATTCTATCCCTTTCAGTAGGGATAGGAGTGTTTATCCACCACTCCCCAACAAGGGGGGGGGAAGTGGAAGCCAACAAGAGACAAACCCATAACTACTTTGGCTCTTGAAGTAGGAACTAGTTCTTGCTTTTTGCTATTTATAAGTGGTGTGCTTGCCTCCCTCTTATAAATCTGGTCCAGAAGTCTGATCACTGATCCTGCGGTACACACCCATATCAGCTGGGCAGAGGCTAGGATCCCTCCCTCTGCTCTTACGACCAGGGAGGGAATCCAAGGTAGGACGAACACCAGTCTGTTCATAAGACTCAGATACCACCCACCAAGAAGTGAGTCTTCCTATTGTTAAAGGACCGAGGATTTGTATACGTATCTGAACAAATAACAGTTTGTCGGAAATTGTATTTTTTCTAACTATGCAAACCTGAGGTCCTTTACATATAGTCCCACCTCATGCCACCCCTCACTCTGCGTTTCCTGGGCCTAAAGCAAAGTGACTCCTCTCCTCGCACTCGAGCTGACCGCCAACTGCCGGACAAGTAGTTAACTACCGAACCCCCTTGTTCGAAGCTTACGACCGGTTCAGCTGCCGCTAAGTACCCTCCTATTGTTAAAGGACCTCAGGTTTGTATAGTTAGGAAAAGTACAATTTCCGACAAATTGTTAGGTTTAAATGTCAAAAGGTAAATAATAGATAAGCTGCCCAATAAGTAATGATGGTTGTAGTACAGAAAAACATTAAAATTAACAATATGGGTTTCTACTAAAGTTTCATTGAGTAATTGTTGTTCAAGAAAATAACTATTGTAGCCAAAGAGAAAGTTAGAAAATGTAAATACCAAATAATGACTGTATGTAAGAGAGAATTATTTCATTCACATATAGTAGAAAGAACCATGTTTTTTTTGTGATGTAAACCTATGCACTGTTGTTTATTCTTTGGTAGACTGTATTGTAACTAAACAAATTGTTTTGGTTCAGCATTTTATATTAATCTTATAACTTGTGTTTCGAGTAAGTATTATTTGGTGTACACTAATTAGTGTAGATGAGAAAATAAGTAAATCAATAACTGGCAGACCAAAAATGATAGATTTTGGCGAGTGTTTGTTTACATTTCTTTTGTCTGGCAATGTAGTCAGTGCTAGCAGCTCGGACTACCCGTGCTTACGTCACAAAACATTGACCAGGCCTTCTTTCTTGATGGTCTTGGATGGTGGGGGTCCTGCCAGGCGGTTTTGAGCAGGTCGGGTCTCTCATAATTTTAGATTCAAGTATATTTCGTCAGTTCGGAACATGGAACAGTGATTTATTGACTCTGCTGTTGGACAGTAAGCGAGCAGGCATTGAAGAGAGAAAATCTTATCTTTTGATCTTTTGATATCATATTAGGAAATCACTTAATAGATTTCATCAGCTCCAAGATCTGGACGACAAATTCTGTTTTAAAACATTCGAAGCTTCTGGATGCCGAGTACTATACTTGCGACCAGGGCAATTCACCTGATGACATCAACAAAGACAAGTTCCAGGTAGAACGAGGGCTGCTTCGAGAATTCATTAATGCATTACAATTCGCAAGAAGAGCAGGACAGAGTTGCTGAAGGAGGATCGCTTGAGCTTCTGCATTGGCTTCCAGTAAAAGCAAGAATTTAATATAAAATAGTTTCTTTAGACATGAAATGAATATTGTGATCAGACATACAAGTGGAGCATATAGGCTATTTGAACTTAGAACAAATTGTAAGTAAAGTGACTGAGCATTTGAACATTGTGCACCCAGACTATACAGCAAAATACCGCCTTAAATGAAGAACATACAAGAATAAAGTATATTTAGAAAAGAACTAAAGACTCTCCTATTCTGCAGGAGCTACGATACTGATGAGAAAACACTAAAAGGCAGTTATAAAATATAAGAAGCAACTTATTTAGAAAACACCAGAAAGGGAAGCATTCCTGTGGAGGGCTGTATACATAAAACCAAAGTAAACAAAGGTAGTTCATTCAACAGTTCAACCTTGAAATCTGTGCTCCAAATATTGCTATTACATAGAGACTGTTCTTAACCGTGGGAATAAACGTTGCCAGTTGTAAGAGGAGCTTCTCCAAGTTGAAACCAATAAAAAACTAGCGAAGATCAACACTGAGTCAGCTCATATTATCAAACCTCGCGATATTGTCAATAAACCATGAAATTACTAATCAATTGGAACTTTGATGCTGCTATTAGAGAATTTGTTCCTAACAAAGCTCTTAGTGTTCCGTTGTAAATCTGCTGTGTTGTTTCTGTTTTAGCTTTGTGAAATAAAATAACTGATTGAGATCTCAAGGCTTAAAAAGTAAGTTTAATTTTCACCACTTCACTATTGTTTAGCACGGGAATGGAGCGGCAGTTTCAGAGTCCTCGCTGACGTCACTATCGCTAGTTACGCCAGTGTTAGGGTTGTGATACTTTTCCAGTTTTATTTATTTTATTTATTTATTTATTCATTTTTGTTTGTATGGCGATTCATAGTACTTAAAATCTCGAAGATCCAATGAAAAAGCTAATTGCAATTCACTCACTTCATTCTAATGCGTTCACACTTCTTCTCCTTCCCAAGCTTTAATCCTATTCGGGGTCGCCGTTTCTATGAGTCCTCTTCCATCTACCTCTGTCCCTTGTCATTTCCTCCATACTCCTTCTCCCTCATATCATCTCTAATGCAATCTCTCCACCTGGTCTTAAGTCTTCCTCTCCTTTTTGTTCCATCCACCTCCATGTCCATCACTTCTCTTGCCATGTGTTGCTCTTCTTGTCTCATCAGGTGGCCATACCATCTTAACCTTGCCTCTTGCACTTTCTTTGATGCATCAGTGACTTTTACTGTACCCCTAATATGTTCATTTCTAACCCTGTCCTTTTTGGTTACTCCACTCATCCACCTAAGCATCCTCATCTCGGTTACGTTCAACTTTCTACCCTCTGTTTTCTTTAGAGGTGCTGCTTCCAATCCATATGTCATTGCTGGTCTGACCACTGCCTTGTGCACTCTGCCCTTTGATCTTATAGGGACTTTCCTATCACATATGACACCAGACACCTTCCTCCAGTTGTTCCAATCACACTGGATCCGGTTGTTAATTTCCTCTTCCATGTTCCCCTCATTGTCAATCACTGAGCCAAGGTACTTGAATTTATGAACCCTTTTGATGTTTCCTCCGCCTAATTTGATTGTTGTTTGCTGGTTGCCATCCATTTCGGTTGTCATATAGTATTCTGTCTTTTCCCTGCTTATTCTTAAACCTCTACTCTCCAAGGCATATCTCCATCTTTCAAGTTTCCCCTCCAGTTCTTCCCTGTTCTCGGCTACCAAAACTATGTCATCTGCATAGAGCAAACACCATGGTGGCTCCTCCCTGACATCCTCTGTTAACACATCCAAGACGATGTTAAACAGAAGTGGGCTTCCAACTGTAGATCTGACGCTGGTCTTTACATTTCTATACATCTCCCTGATCATTCTGACATACTTCTCCATCACTGCTCTCTCCCTGAGACATCTCCATATTTCCTGTCGTGGTACTCTGTCATATGCCTTCTCAAGGTCTATAAAGGCCATATGCAAGACCTTTTGCTTCTCTCTGTACTTTTCCATAATTTGTCTCAGAGCGAAAATACCATCCACAGTACTAAGCCCCTTCATGAATCCTAGTTGTTGTCTAACGATGAAAACTTGCTGCCGTAATCTTTCATCCATAATTCATTCAAATACCTTCAGTGTATGTGACATGAGCTTTATTCTCGGTAATTTTGTTCACAACAACTGTATGTCCCCTTTCTCTTTGAATATTGAGATTAATATACTTCTCTCCATTTTCGGGTATCGTCTCACTTTCCATAATCTTTTTCATTAACTGCCACAATATGTCAGTTCCTTCCTCATCAAGAGCCTTCCAGGCTTCTGCAGGTATGCCATCTGGTCCCACCGCTGTACTATTTTTCATCTTTCTCAGTAACCTCAGCTTTTGTTATTTCTGTGACTGGTCCACAATTTGTGTGTCCATCTCCTCTTAGAAATCTTTCATTTCTTCATTCAATAAGGCCTCAAAATATTCTTCCCATCTCCTTATTATGTCTCTCATTTCTCAGTATATTTCCATCCTTATCCTTAATCTGTCTTATGTGTGTTTATATCCTTGGTATTCTTATTTCTCATGTGTGCTAGTTTAAGATTTTTCCTTGCCCTTACCTTCCGGTGGTATAGCTCTTTGTAAAGCAATTGCTACAGTTTTCTCGCTAATTTATTTGCTTCCTCATAGGAGGCCATCTAGTTCCTCTTCCATTTGGGTCCCCTTCCCACCTTTTCTTTGCTTCTCTCTTTTGCTTGTTGCATCCTTTACTTCTTCACTGAACCACCACGTTTCCTTATTTCGAACATCTTGCCACTACTCTCAACCCAATATTTCTCTAGCAACCCTCAGTATTATTTCCATCGTTCTGTTCCACCATTCATCAACATCCCCAATTTCATGAGTTAGTTCCTCTAATACCTTTTTCTTTAAACTGTCTACAAAGTTCAATCTCTTTCAGCTTAAACCATTTAATCCTTTTTGGCCCCTGCATTTTTTCTTCCTTATTTTTTCAATTTCCGTAACCAAGTCATCACTACCAAACGATGTTGCACACTCACATGGTCTCCTGGTATGACCATACAATCTTTTACCTCGTGTAAATATTTCCTCTTATACATCAAGTAATCTATCTGGCTGGACCTTCCGCCGCTTTTGTATGTAACTAGATGTTCTTGCCGCTTGGCGAAAAAGTGTTCGCCAGTACATATCCTTGGACACAGCAAAATCAACAATTCTCTCACCCTCTGCATTTCTTTCATCATAGCCATACCCACATGTATACGGCTGATCACATGGTTATTTTTGGCCTAACGTGCCCATTCAGATCTCCCCGACACGGCATCTTTCATCTGCTGGTACCTTTTCCGACCAGAAGTGATCTTTCTCTTCATCTGAGCATCCTATCTGGGGGTGTGCATATGCACTAAAGATGTTAACACTGATATTTTTAAACCATCGGCTGACCCAAATAATCTATCATTTCTTCTATTTACTTCAACGATTTCCTTCTTCATTTCACATGACAGAATTATTCCAACACCATTCCTGCCTCTTTATTTGCTCTGCTATACATCTTATACCCCTCCCCAAGTTCCCTCGCTTAGTTACCTTTCCATCTTGTCTCCTGTACACAGAGAATACTACTCGTCTTGTTTTCATAAGGTCAGCTATTGCCTGCCCTCTTCTTGTCATTGTATTAGGGCTTGTGCCTTGTATGATAGGCGCCCTATGAAGGTAATGTTAGACTAGCGATAATCTTACGGTAAGTCGGTTGGTATTGCACTTCCATCTTCAATGGAGTGTCTGGGGGTTTGTAGATCATTTACGAAGTCGGTATTATCTTGTTGGTTATTACGACGATGTGTTAAACTCATGGTGAGGAGGTTCTTGTAGAAAACACGAAATATAAAACTATATGTATTCTTCTGAAGTTTTACATGCTGAAGATCAGATATGATTGTAATTAGTCTTCTAATAACGATAGCTTGATCGCTTCTGCCAATGATGATGGCTAATCCTATTCCTCTACATGATAAAGCTTAGGTAAAGAGGTACAGGTCTTCTAATGACGATAGCTAACTCTGTTCTCCTGTCTACCATCTCTGTTACAAGTTATGAAGGAGCAGACAGTAGTTCGAACATATGAACATACATACAAATGACATAGTTTCATACGAACACACAATCAAATGAGACACGCTACAGATCACGTAGGCCGTTTGAATCATAGGTCGGGGTAGTTGTCTCAAGCAGGGAGCTTGGACTGTTTCAAAACAAATGATGACCACAGATGACGGCATGTCAACTTCGCCT
>NC_061107.1:82841706-82864211 GCF_015104395.2 Macrobrachium nipponense | reverse complement strand
GTTTCAGTAAAATTGTTAAAATATATCAGGAATAATTGGCTTGGCCAGAAAGTTATAAATAAAACAATGAAGTTACCTCAGTTTGATGTCAATAATTTGGTAAACGAAATTCATTTTGCACCATTCAGCCCTTTGAAAAACCTCATGATGTAGATGTTTACTCAATGAACATTCTTATAAACTATCATTAAAAGCATTATCTCCCCACACCTTTGAGAAACAAAATGTTCATTTAGTTTTACAAATATCCAATGAATATATCATTCAAGCTTTACTATCTATTGGAAAAAATCACTCCCTTTTTATGCAGGATGCAAATGTAAAAATTTAACATTTGGTTGACAATCATGAATTTAAATTTGTTCTGATACGTATACAAACCCTCGGTCCTTTAACAATAGGAAGGTACTCAGCGGCAGCTGAACCGGTCGTAAGCTGCGAACAAGGGGGTTCGGTAGTTAACTACTTGTTCGGCAGTTGGCGGTCAGCTCAACTGCGAGGAGAGGAGTTACTTTGCTTTCAGCCGCGCCATTGGATGGACGTGCTGCTTCGTCTCTCTGCCTGCTTCTGTTGTATGCTTGGTTTGCTTCACTGCGTAGAGACTTTTTTGCTTTTCCTTTTACTTGTGTGCTATTGCAAGGATAAAATTAAGTGCGTGTGTATTTTTGTATTCATAAGTGCTTTTTTGCTATGGATATGGAACTACAAGAGCTGGAGAGACCCCCTCACCCCCCCCCCCCCCCCCCCCCACATCAGCTGCAGATTGTGCCCTGGTGTTGGGGGCTGTAAGTGTGGGACCTTCCATTCATCTGTAGAAGTTGATCCTCATGATTTTTGTGGTCGGTGTAGAGGGCGAGAATGCTCTCGCACCGAGACATGTGACACTTGTATTTTTTGGTCGGAGGAGCAGTGGGAGCGCTATGGGGGGAGGAAGAAGCTGCGCAAGCCGGCCAAGAAGTCGTCGGAGGGTTCTACGGCTACGCCCTTGGTCACGGACACGTCTTCCTCTTTTCTCCCTCCATCTCAGCTTCCTCGTATGGCTCCTTCCTCTTCGGGGGAGGTTTCTCACTCCCTCTCTTCTCTCGATCAGTCGAGCGTGGAGGGGGTGCCGAGATACCCCGACATCTAGTTGTACTCGGGGTCCTCCGATCGCTCGGGCTGGGAACTGTCCCCCCACCCCCCGGGGGAGGGGAGACCCGCCACTAACTTACCCGACTTTTCCTTCCTCAGACTTGCTGGCCACGGGGGACGATCTTGGACGGGCCTGGTACTCGCTGGGGCTGCAAGGGACACTGATGGTCCAGGGGCTGCTGAGTCACCTGGCGAGATGGGCCATGTCGGTAACAAATGGACCAACCACCACCACGATGTCCACGCCGGGCTACGCTGCTCCGCCACACCTGGTGTACACTCAGCACGTAGCCACGGTGACCCCGACAGCCGCTGTGCACCTGGGTTTGCCGCTCCTGCTACAGCACCGGACTTCTGGTGTCCCAAGAACTCTCCTCTAGACCTGCATCCTGTGCAGAGGATGCTGCCAGTTCCTGCCCCGCCTCCTGTTCCTGAGTATGCTGCCGCTCCAGCCCTGGTACCAGTTCCTGCTGCCATCGTTCCTGCCTGTGGCGTTGCTGCTCCCACCCCAGGTCCTTCCGGACAGGTGCAGTCAGGCCCTGTTGCTTCGGTAACTGCCCCGGCTCCGTCGTGGATGGAAGACCTGACGGAGATGCTGAGGAAGCTGACTGACCAAGAAGAAGGAGAAGAGGAGGAAGGTGTCGTCTTTGTCGTTGTCGTCTGCCACCGCTTCTCCTTCAACTTCTAAGTTCCCACAGCCAAAGAAGAAAGATGTTGCCTCCTCCCCCCCAAGAAGGCTTGTGCTGAGACTTCTAAGGGTCCGTCCCACTCCGGTGGGACAGTTGAGACTTCCATTGGTCCTCCTGTTCCTTCGGGAACGGGGCCTGTAACTCCTCCCCTTGGCCGCAAGGAAGAAGCCGGGCCAAGACGGGGACCGGAGGCAGTGAGAGAGTCTTTATTAAAACTTAACCGGCTACAGGTTCCGGCGGGTGGGCCCCACCTCCTCAGTCCTGGCGAGAGCCAGAGGTTAATGTTGCTCCCAAACCGAGGTTCTGCCTTGATGCCAGGTACCGTCTTGGCCTCTCGTTCGTGAGAGTCCTTACCTTACCTTACAGACCTTACAGTTCGTTCGGGTTGCCCCAGGTCCCTCAGTGTGAGGCGCCTCTAATGTCTAGCAGAGAGTTGCTAGTACATCTTCCGGTATATTTTGCATCTTCCAATCTTGGATGGTCTGGGATGCAGTTTAGATATTTGTCGAGCTTATTCTTAAACACATCTACGCTCACTCCTGATATATTCCTCAGATGAGCTGGCAACGCATTGAATAGACGCTGCATTATCGATGCTGGTGCGTAGTGGATTAATGTCCTGTGTGCTTTCCTTATTTTTCCTGGTATAGTTTTGGGCACTATTAATCTACCTCTGCTTGCTCTTTCTGATATTTTTAGTTCCATGATATTTTCTGTTATTCCTTCTATCTGTTTCCATGCCTGAATTATCATGTAGCGTTCTCTTCTCCTTTCTAGACTATATAATTTTAAGGATTGTAGTCTTTCCCAGTAGTCTAGGTCCTTAACTTCTATTCTAGCTGTAAAGGACCTTTGTACACTCTCTATTTGTGCAATATCCTTTTGATAGTGTGGGTACCATATCATATTGCAATATTCAAGTGGACTACGAACATATGTTTTATAAAGCATAATCATGTGTTCAGCTTTTTCTTGTTTTGAAGTTGCCGTAACAACATTCCCATTTTTGCTTTACATTTTGCTAAAAAGAATTGCTATTTGATCATTGCATAACATGTTCCTATCATCATCACACCAAGGTCTTAACTGCTTCCTTATTTTGTGATTGTCTCATTATTAGGTCCCCTATATGCATATAGCTTTCCTTCTCTGTCTCCATATTTATTGATTCAAATTTAATCAGAGTTAAATAACCATCCTATTTTCCTCTGCCCAATCATATACTTTGTTAAGGTCTCTTTGTAGAGCGTTCCTATCTTCATCACAAGTAATTTCTCTACTTATTCTTGTGTCATCAGCGAAACTACTCACTACCGAATCCTTAAACATTACTGTCTATGTCTTCAATCATAATAACAAACAGTATTGCAGCTAGCACCGTACCTTGTGGCACACCGGATATTACCTTGGTTTCATCCGATTTCTCATCGTTTGCAATAACTATCTGTTTTCTGTTGTGTAAAAACTTCTTTTAACCATCTTCCTACTTTATCTATGATATTGTGTTTTCTAATTTTCTTTGCTAATATATTATGGTCTACTTTTGTCAAAAGCTTTTGCAAAGTCTAGATAAACCACATCTGTTTCATACGCTTTTCATATTTTTGGAATATGTTCTCACCGGTGGACTAACAGTTGGGTTTGTGTACTTTTTCCGGGTACGAAACCGTGTTGTCCTATATTAAACAAATTATTTTTTATTAAATGTTTTCATAATATTTTTCTTCATTACCCTTTCATACACTTTCATAATATGTGATGTTAGACTCACAGGCCTATAATTACTTGCCTCTAGTCTTGATCCACTTTTGAAAGTAGGGGTGATATATGCTAATTTGTGCTCATCATAAATCTTGCCTGTATCTACACTTTGTCTTAATAATATTGCAAGTGGCTTTGCGATAGAATGAACTACTTTCTTTAAACAAAATAGCAGGGACTCCATCCGGCCCTGCAGCAGCTCCATTTTTTAATTTCATTAATTGCCTGCACAATATCAGCCTCATTAATTTCTATGTCAGCTAAATATTCACTATTTTCGTCCCTTACTTCTATATCATTATCTTCATTATCCATTCTAGGGGTGAATTCTCTCTTATATCGTTCTGCCAGTATGTTGCAAATTTCCTTTTTTTTCATTCGTTAATCTCCCTTCAATTCTCAGAGGGCCTATTTCTATTCTTCTTTTATTCATCTTCTTCGCATATGAGTATAATAGTTTAGGGTTTTGCTTGATATTTAATAGGGTTTTTTCTTCCAAGTCCCGTTTTTCATTTTCTTTTGATTGTATAATCTTTTGTTCTGCATTTTCTATCTTACTTTTTAGTTCTATAACTTTCCATGCATTTTTTTCTTTTGCAAGACCTTTTTTTCCACTTTCTGATTTTCCTGGAACAAGATCCTTCTGTCTCTTGGTATGCATGAATGATGTTTACTTTTCTTCTTCGGTATATATTTATCCACTATTTTCTCCAATATTTTATATAATATCTCCGTATTTACCCTTATGTCATCACTTACGAAAATGTTATCCCAATCTTTGTTTAATTCTTCATTTATTTCTGACCATTTTATATTTTTACTGTAGAAGTTGTATTTTCCATATCCTTCCCACTTTTTCATTTCTTGCTTATCTCTGTTTTCACTTGCTTTGGAATGAACTGTTAATTCTATGACATTAGTCTGAAATACTCGCATTATAAACTATTATTTCTTTAACATAATTCATCTCGTTCACAAATACTAGGTCTAAAGTATTTTCCTTTCTTGTTGGCAGGTGATTTATTTGTTGAATGTTGTATTCTAGTAGCATATCTAATAGCTTTTCAAATTGCCTCTTATCTTCTCGGCACTACTATTACTCTCTTTTCTTTTTTATATGTATAAGTACAACCACAATCTCCTATTCGTTCTTTCCATTCTACGAAAGGAAAGTTGAAGTCACCAGATAGGAGAATAGTCCAGTCCTTGTGATTTCTACATATATCATCCAATTTTTCAATTATTAAGTCAAACTCTTTAGTATTAGGAGGTCTATATATTACTATGTTCATTAATTTTTCAGATTCAAATTCTACCGCTATTAGTTCACATTCTGAGTTACTATATTTCTCATATATTTTTCCTTGTTTTTTGTCTTTCCCATATATTGCGGTTCCCCCTTGATTCCTATTTTTTCTATCTGATCTATAAGTTTGGAACCCTTTTATTTGATCATCATTCCCAGTCTCTTGGGAATACCAGGTTTCACTTATATTCATTATATCTATTTCTTTTCAATTTGGGTTAGTTCTTCTAAGTACTTTATTTTCTTTTTGAGTTACTCGTAACTAAACCCTGCGCATTCATCACTATGATGGTTTGCATGTTTTTCTCCTTCATTTAATAATGGTAGTAATAAGGATTTTCCCATGTCTCTTTCCTGTTCTGGTATGTTGTTCTTTTTTTCATTTCCAGAAATTCTGACATTAAAAAATCCAACTTTTCTATAATATTTGATCTTCCTTCATCATAATTATTCATTTTGTGTCTGAATCTGCAATTTTCTCCGTTTCTGCAATATCCTCTTGCATAATAAATACAGTTATTATCTCTTGAGTAGAATTTCGGAGCTGATGCTTTAAATTTTTTGCTGACACCTCTGCATATCTCATTGGTGGTTTGCTTTTCTCTTTTACCTGAATATTCTTGATTTCTCTATTTGTTTCTTTCTTATTTTGGATTTTATTACTTGGTTGGTTATTTATTTGATTATGATCATGCTACAGGGTGCATATATTTGCATTTTTTGTGCGAACTTACATCTTTTCCTTCTTTTTAGGTTTTTTTATTTGGCATATTTTTGGATGCAGATCTCGCAATCCATCCCCATAGCCATCTAGGTATGCACATTTACCATATTTATTTTTCATAGTTGTGACATAACCTTAGGATGTTTGTAGTAACATCTTTCTCCAAATCTGCATTCCCTCTTTTCAAAAGGTTGCAGATTTTTGTCTTTCTTGTCTATTTTTTTGTTCTCTTTCCCGTCATTGTGTAGATCTGGGTAGAGCCTCTTCGGGATTTTGCTTTTCTGTTGTCATATCGTAATTTATTTCTTCGTAGGTATGCTGCTTTATTGGGCCTCATATGTAGTATCAATGAGTATCTCTGCATCCATACTTTTATCTTGTTCTTTGTTTTCCTTATTTTTTTCTGTCATTTCATTTTGTTTACTTCTTCGTTCCGTCCTTCTTCTTCTTCTTCTTCCTCTTCCTTCTTCTCTCATCCTCAACTATTTTTGTACATTCAATCTTGATTTAATAACATTGTCTATTCCATGATAAGACATGTTGAACAAAAAATTCTTGTATCTTTTCTCAAATCTTGCATTACCTCAGCACACTGTGGATGGGTCGGAATGTTGCATGCAGCACATTTTCTGATTAGGTTTTGTGGATTGACTATGCTATACCAAACCTTACACAGTTTGCATGCTTTTGGCATTCTTTTTCCTAATGCATCAATTAGGATATTCACAAGATTCACCTTATTCATTTTCTTTGTCGGAATATGTTGGTTTATGTATATTTTCTTTATGAGTCTCTTGACCACTTGGATTTTATTTGGAACTTCTTCAATTATTTTCAAGATGTTTTCATTAGATTTGTTCCAGTTTGAAGGATTATATCCTTCTAATATATCTATGAATGCTTTTGTATCTTTTTGGTTAGGACTGTTGCTGATTTCATAGATGAGAAATGCCAGTTCCCTTCCTGCTACCTCATCGTATTGCGGGAATCCGCCAACAGCAAGCTAAATTACGCCATTTCTTCCCGCAGTTGGAACTTACTGCCATCTTGTTCTGATTTACAGTATTACACTTGATAAACTAACTTAGAAGACGCTTTATCCTACTATTTTCACACTAATCTTATCACCGATAGTTCACGAACACTTCTAGATATTTCTCAAATTCTAGTCGTATGTTAAACTTGTGATATCTGTTGATTAATCTGACTTCACGCGGGTACGTCTCACCAAGCAAGATGGCTACTACCTGTGGGTGACCGGACAGCCAAGACCCAGGCACGGAGCGGAAGACTGGCAGGGGTCGCTCAAGCGACTCTCACCAGACCAGCGATCGCTCTCGTGGTGACGCACTGGTACCCAGGGTTGACGCAACAGTCCCAGACCGCTCGCAGGCTGAAGCGAGGAAGCGGTCCCCTCGGTTGCCTGAACCAGCCTCGCTCCCACCGCGACAGCGGATTCTGCAGGTCCCCTGACTGCCGCTCCTACCGGGACCGGGTGGAGAGGGGGACCAGCAGCAGCTCTTCTGACGCTCAGGACCGTTGCCGCTGTTCTCGGTCCAGCCGCTCAGCCAGGCCTGCAGCCCGATTGCCACCGCGGGTTGGCGATCACCTGCAGCCCCCTCAGCACACCGTTTCTGCCAGTGGGTGTGGGGGGAGCGTCCGGTCTGCCTCTCCGATCCCTTCAACTTCCTCGGGCTTCACCGGGAAGAGCGAGGCGATGCGTTCCTCGCGATCCTGCCACGACGCCCTACGAACCGGGCATGGTTCTCGGACCAACAGGATCGTACGTGCAAGTGTCAGGAGGAGACCGGGAGGGGTCTGTCGTGGTTCATCCTGTGGAAGGAGGAGGGTCTCGGGAGGCATTCTCGTTGGACGGGCTTGACGGTCCGCCGCCACAGGATGCAGTCACTCCTGAGATCCAGAGGTCGTTCGCGGAGGTAATTGCGCTGATTCGTCAGCACAACGACCTCAGGGAAGGATCGCCGCTCCCACCTACCGAGCCCACACCGGGCTTGGAGTCATTCTGGGGACCTAAGAAGGAACCCAGGATAATGGTGGGTCTGCCGCAATCAGCTTTGGCTGACAGCATACTGAGTCAAGTGGACGGTCTCGTCTCCGGACAGGAGGGTTCGCTTCGGTCCGGTAGGTCTACCAAGCTCCTTCCTCCACCTCTACCACGACAGAGGCGGCATCTACGTGCCTTCGAGGACCCATGCCGCCCTCCCAAACAGGTTAAACCCGGAGCTAGCCAGGCTAACTCCGGGGGTGTCTCTGCCGCAGCTCCTGTCAGAAAACCTTTGGTTCTCGCAGCAGGAGGCACTTGCCTTGGAATCTACCGCAATGGCAGCATTCCAAGCAGTCTCATGGCTCGACCTGTGGTCCTTCACAGTGTCGAAAACCGTGGCCTCCTTAGGGAACACTCACCCGAGTGACTAGGGCGGCTGGGGGTGAGGCGGCTCTGGGTTTTCGCAACGGACTGGTGTGGTTCCGCCTTTCTCTTCCCCAGAGAGATGGTGGACGCTGCGGTGGAACAGCGGCGCACTGATGACAGTGACTGTCTTGGCCACCAGGCAGTCTCCAAGGTGGCTGGGCAACCTCGGACAATTGCGGCTAAGCCCAAGAGCTTAGCTAGCGCTTTCTCTGCGGCCAAGACGTTCGCCTCGTCGAAGCCGAGAGGAAAGACTCTGCCTTCAACTTCTGCTGTAAGGAGTGACCGCAACCAGCCCTCCTCTCGAGGAGGATCTGGGAAGAAGAAGTCAAAGAGAGGAGGGGAATGCTAGGGATGGCGTTCCCCCTCACCTGCTGCCGGAAGTGGGGGGGGTGCTTGGCGAGCCATTGGGCAACATGGCAGCGCTACGGTGCGGAGACCTGGATAGTAAACGTCCTTTGGGAGGGATATCTACTACCCTTCGATTCTCAGCCACCCCTCACCTCCAACCCGGTCCATCTGCAAACCTATGTTCCTGGCTCGACCAAGGACATGACGTTTCGGCAGGAAGTAGAAGCCATGCTGAGCAAACGTGCTGTGGAGATCGTACAGGATCAGTTGCTGGGCTTCTACAGCGGGCTCTTCCTAGTGGAGAAGTCTTTGGGGGGCTGGCACCCGGTGATAGATCTCTCCCCCTTGAACCGATTAGTTCGCCAGACTCAGTTCAGGATGGAAATAGCACGTTCAGTGTGCTCGATTCCATCAGGGAGGACGACTTCATGCTTTCGGTGGATCTGAAGGACGCGTATTTCTAGATACCATCCATCAATCCTCCAGGAAGTACCTCCGCTTCATCCTCGACGGGACGGTGTACCAATTCAGGGCACTTTGTTTCGGTCTCTCAACCGCCCCACAGGTGTTCACGCTGGTGTCAGCTTGGGCCCAATCGGTAGGGATACATCTCTTGAGGTATCTCGACGATTGGTTAGTCCTGGCGAGCTCCCGTTTGCAGTTGCTGCAGGACAGAGATCGACTCCTCGAATTCTGCCGCGATCTGGGAATCGTAGTGGGTTACGAGAAGTCAGATCTGGACCCCAAGTAGAGGATGAAATACCTGGGCATGCTGATTGACACGGTAGTAGGGCAAGTCTTCCCCGCAGATTTGCGGATCAGCAGGTTCAGGGAGGCAGAGGCAAGTCGTGATCGGCCACCTCTCGTCTCTCGAGAAGCTAGCCCCTCACAGGCGTCTTCACCTGCGGTCTCTTCAGTGGAGACTAAAGGAGTGTTGGTCACAGGCAAGAGACCCTCCCTTCTTCCCCGTGTCCCTCACAGAGGAGGTGAGGCAGGACCTAGCCTGGTGGCTGGACGACAGGAACCTTGTAAAAGGAGTGCCTCTTCGCACCGGCACTGGAGATGCTGCTCTTCTCGGACGCATCGACCGAGGGATTGGGCGCACACCTGGAGGAGTTGCTGACTGCAGGTGTGTGGGACCATCGCGACAAGCACCTTCACATCAACATCCTGGAGCTCAAGGCAGCGTTCCTCGCTCTCCAAGAGTTCCGGGACCGTTTGGTAGGACACTCGGTGGTGTTGATGAGTGACAACACCACAGTAGTGGCGTACGTCAACAAACGGGGGCCTAGTGTCCCTCCCGCTGCACCAGTTGACGTTGCAGGTGCACGAGTGGGCTGCGGCACATTCAGTAGAGCTGTCGGCCCGCTACATTCCAGGCAAGAGGAATGTGGTAGCCGACTAGCTCAGCCGTCTGGATCAGGTGATAGGAACCGAATGGTCCCTTCATTCAGACATGGCGGAAAGGCTCTTCAACCTGTGGGGGCGTCCAGTCGTGGATCTGTTCGCCACCCGGCACAACAGGAAACGCCAGGTTTTCTACTCGGTTGTACCGAACCCATGGGCAGCTGCAGAGGACGCTCTTCAACATCCGTGGGATGACCTCTTTGTCTATGCCTTTCCCCCGTTCTGTCTGATTCGCTAAGTGATCAGCAGGGCGCTGATCACTGCGAACCTTCGGATGATCCTGGTGGCGCCCAAACGACTTCAGGCCGTTTGGTATCCGGACCTGCTGGCTCTGCTTGCCGAAGCGCCAAGAGAAATTCCCCCCTGGCACAACCTCCTGTGCCAGCCACATGTAGACTGGTACCACCGGTCCGTCGAGTCCCTGTGTCTTCACAGCTGGCTGTTATGCACCATCTCTTGCGAGCGAGAGGCTTTTCTCGCAGCGCAGCAACAGAGATGGCTGGATAGCTCAGACAGTCCTCTGCAGCTGTCTACCAGGGGAAGTGGTCCGTCTTCTGTGGTTGGTGTCAGAGCCACTCTTCAGCAGGTAGCGGATTTCCTCGTCTTCCTTCGCCGAGAGAAGCTCCTCTCAGTCTCTGCAGTTGAAGGCTACAGAGCCGCCCTGGCCCTAGTCCTTAAACTGCGAGGTGTGGACATCTCCTCTTCTTTCGAGATCTCCCTCCTGATGAAGAGCTTCGAGAGGTCTTGCCCACCCAGGGGAATTCAGGCCCCCCGGGGTTGGGGTTGGGGATGTGACTCTCGTCCCTAGGAAGTTTGAACGAAAGACCCTTCGAGCCACTCCGAGAGTCGTCAGACAGGGATCTGAGCCTCAAGACCCTCTTCTTGCTGGCCCTGGCATCGGCGAAGAGAGTAGGGGAACTTCATGGTCTTTCCTTTGATGTCAAGCATTCCAGGGGATGGGGATCCGTGACTCTTGATTTCGTCCCGAACTTCGTAACGAAGACTCAGAATCCTTCAGTCCCTGACGACTGGTTCGAGTCCTAACCGATCCCCTCCCTGAAGGATTTCACCGATAATGATGCAGATGAGATGCTGCTTTGTCCTGTTAGGGCACTACGGCGCTATCTGAAGAGAACTCGGCACCTCAGGCCTGAGTGTTGACGCCTCTTCGTTAGCACCGGGGTTACCAAGAAAGAAGTTTCCAAGAACACTCTTTCTTTCTGGCTGCGTGAGGTGATCAGGAGGGCGTACGAGACAGCTGGCAGTGACGAACACCCGTTACACTTTCGTTCCGAGAGCCCACGAAGTCAGAGGTATTGGTCCAACCCTTGGGTTCCGCAAGAACTTCTGCCTGGCGCAGGTTCTGAAGGATGGGTTTGGGCCAACCAGACCACCTTCACTTCATTCTACCTTCGGGATATCACCCACAGGTCCTTGGACACTATTTCCTTGGGACCCGTGGTGGCTGCTCAACAAATTGTGTAGTCTACCTAGCACCCGAGCGGACAGAACAGCATCGCATCCTTGTGTGACTGCATGAATGGATGAGTGAAAGAGAGTGTGACTGGCTTCTCTTCCTCCTTCGTTCTTCTCTACCTGTGGGCAGAGGGCCGTGGTCGTCACTACGCTGAACAGGAGGCCGATGCAGGTAAGCTACACAACCGAGCTCCATTCTATCCCTTTCAGTAGGGATAGGAGTGTTTATCCACCACTCCCCAACAAGGGGGGGGGAAGTGGAAGCCAACAAGAGACAAACCCATAACTACTTTGGCTCTTGAAGTAGGAACTAGTTCTTGCTTTTTGCTATTTATAAGTGGTGTGCTTGCCTCCCTCTTATAAATCTGGTCCAGAAGTCTGATCACTGATCCTGCGGTACACACCCATATCAGCTGGGCAGAGGCTAGGATCCCTCCCTCTGCTCTTACGACCAGGGAGGGAATCCAAGGTAGGACGAACACCAGTCTGTTCATAAGACTCAGATACCACCCACCAAGAAGTGAGTCTTCCTATTGTTAAAGGACCGAGGATTTGTATACGTATCTGAACAAATAACAGTTTGTCGGAAATTGTATTTTTTCTAACTATGCAAACCTGAGGTCCTTTACATATAGTCCCACCTCATGCCACCCCTCACTCTGCGTTTCCTGGGCCTAAAGCAAAGTGACTCCTCTCCTCGCACTCGAGCTGACCGCCAACTGCCGGACAAGTAGTTAACTACCGAACCCCCTTGTTCGAAGCTTACGACCGGTTCAGCTGCCGCTAAGTACCCTCCTATTGTTAAAGGACCTCAGGTTTGTATAGTTAGGAAAAGTACAATTTCCGACAAATTGTTAGGTTTAAATGTCAAAAGGTAAATAATAGATAAGCTGCCCAATAAGTAATGATGGTTGTAGTACAGAAAAACATTAAAATTAAACAATATGGGTTTCTACTAAAGTTTTCATTGAGTAATTGTTGTTCAAGAAAATAACTGTTAGCAAAGAGAAAGTTAGAAATGTAAATACCAAATAATGACTGTATGTAAGAGAGAATTATTTCATTCACATATAGTAGAAAGAACCATGTTTTTTTTGTGATGTAAACCTATGCACTGTTGTTTATTCTTTGGTAGACTGTATTGTAACTAAACAAATTGTTTTGGTTCAGCATTTTTATATTAATCTTATAACTTGTGTTCGAGTAAGTATTATTTGGTGTACACTAATTAGTGTAGATGAGAAAATAAGTAAATCAATAACTGGCAGACCAAAAATGATAGATTTTGGCGAGTGTTTGTTTACATTTCTTTTGTCTGGCAATGTAGTTCAGTGCTAGCAGTCGGACTACCCGTGCTTACGTCACAAAACATTGATCAGGCCTTCTTTCTTGATGGTCTTGGATGGTGGGGGTCCTGCCAGGCGGTTTTGAGCAGGTCGGGTCTCTCATAATTTTAGATTCAAGTATATTTCGTCAGTTCGGAACATGGAACAGTGATTTATTGACTCTGCTGTTGGACAGTAAGCGAGCAGGCATTGAAGAGAGAAAATCTTATCTTTTGATCTTTTGATATCATATTAGGAAATCACTTAATAGATTTCATCAGCTCCAAGATCTGGACGACAAATTCTGTTTTAAAACATTCGAAGCTTCTGGATGCCGAGTACTATACTTGCGACCAGGGCAATTCACCTGATGACATCAACAAAGACAAGTTCCAGGTAGAACGAGGGCTGCTTCGAGAATTCATTATGCATTCACATTCGCAAGAAGAGCAGGACAGAGTTGCTGGAAGGAGGATCGCTTGAGCTTCTGCATTGGCTTTCAGTAAAAGCAAGAATTTAATATAAAAATAGTTTTCTTTTAGACATGAAGTGAATATTGTGATCAGACATAACAAGTGGAGCATATAGGCTATTTGAACTTAGAACAAATTGTAAGTAAAGTGACTGAGCATTTGAACATTGTGCACCCAGACTATACAGCAAAATACCGCCTTAAATGAAGAACATACAAGAATAAAGTATATTTAGAAAAGAACTAAAGACTCTCCTATTCTGCAGGAGCTACGATACTGATGAGAAAACACTAAAAGGCAGTTATAAAATATAAGAAGCAACTTATTTAGAAAACACCAGAAAGGGAAGCATTCCTGTGGAGGGCTGTATACATAAAACCAAAGTAAACAAAGGTAGTTCATTCAACAGTTCAACCTTGAAATCTGTGCTCCAAATATTGCTATTACATAGAGACTGTTCTTAACCGTGGGAATAAACGTTGCCAGTTGTAAGAGGAGCTTCTCCAAGTTGAAACCAATAAAAAACTAGCGAAGATCAACACTGAGTCAGCTCATATTATCAAACCTCGCGATATTGTCAATAAACCATGAAATTACTAATCAATTGGAACTTTGATGCTGCTATTAGAGAATTTGTTCCTAACAAAGCTCTTAGTGTTCCGTTGTAAATCTGCTGTGTTGTTTCTGTTTTAGCTTTGTGAAATAAAATAACTGATTGAGATCTCAAGGCTTAAAAAGTAAGTTTAATTTTCACCACTTCACTATTGTTTAGCACGGGAATGGAGCGGCAGTTTCAGAGTCCTCGCTGACGTCACTATCGCTAGTTACGCCAGTGTTAGGGTTGTGATACTTTTCCAGTTTTATTTATTTATTTATTCATTTTTGTTTGTATGCGATTCATTAGTACTTAAATCTCGAAGATCCAATGAAAAAGCTAATTGCAATTCACTCACTTCATTCTAATGCGTTCACACACTTCTCCTTCCCAGCTTTATCCCTATTCGGGGTCGCCGTTTCTAATGAGTCTCTTCCATCTACCTCTGTCCCTTGTCATTTCCTCCCATACTCCCTTCTCCCTCATATTATCTCTAATGCAATCTCTCCACCTGGTCTTAAGTCTTCCTCTCCTTTTTGTTCCATCCACCTCCATGTCCATCACTTCTCTTGCCATGGGTTGCTCTTCTTGTCTCATCAGGTGGCCATACCATCTTAACCTTGCCTCTTGCACTTTCTTTGATGCATCAGTGACTTTTACTGTACCCCTAATATGTTCATTTCTAACCCTGTCCTTTTGGTTACTCACTCATCCACTAAGCATCCTCATCTCGGTTACGTTCAACTTTCTACCCTCTGTTTTCTTTAGAGGTGCTGCTTCCAATCCATATGTCATTGCTGGTCTGACCACTGCCTTGTGCACTCTGCCCTTTGATCTTATAGGGACTTTCCTATCACATATGACACCAGACACCTTCCTCCAGTTGTTCCAATCACACTGGATCCGGTTGTTAATTTCCTCTTCCATGTTCCCCTCATTGTCAATCACTGAGCCAAGGTACTTGAATTTATGAACCCTTTTGATGTTTCCTCCGCCTAATTTGATTGTTGTTTGCTGGTCGCCATCCATTTCGGTTGTCATATAGTATTTCTGTCTTTTTCCCTGCTTATTCTTAAACCTCTACTCTCCAAGGCATATCTCCATCTTTCAAGTTTCCCCTCCAGTTCTTCCCTGTTCTCGGCTACCAAAACTATGTCATCTGCATAGAGCAAACACCATGGTGGCTCCTCCCTGACATCCTCTGTTAACACATCCAAGACGATGTTAAACAGAAGTGGGCTTCCAACTGTAGATCTGACGCTGGTCTTTACATTTCTATACATCTCCCTGATCATTCTGACATACTTCTCCATCACTGCTCTCTCCCTGAGACATCTCCATATTTCCTGTCGTGGTACTCTGTCATATGCCTTCTCAAGGTCTATAAAGGCCATATGCAAGACCTTTTGCTTCTCTCTGTACTTTTCCATAATTTGTCTCAGAGCGAAAATACCATCCACAGTACTAAGCCCCTTCATGAATCCTAGTTGTTGTCTAACGATGAAAACTTGCTGCCGTAATCTTTCATCCATAATTCATTCAAATACCTTCAGTGTATGTGACATGAGCTTTATTCCTCGGTAATTTTCACAACACTGTATGTCCCCTTTCTCTTTGAATATTGAGATTAATATACTTCTCTCCATTTGTCGGGTATCGTCTCACTTTCCATAATCTTTTTCATTAACTGCCACAATATGTCAGTTCCTTCCTCATCAAGAGCCTTCCAGGCTTCTGCAGGTATGCCATCTGGTCCCACCGCTGTACTATTTTTCATCTTTCTCAGTAACCTCAGCTTTTGTTATTTCTGTGACTGGTCCACAATTTGTGTGTCCATCTCCTCTTAGAAATCTTTCATTTCTTCATTCAATAAGGCCTCAAAATATTCTTCCCATCTCCTTATTATGTCTCTCATTTCTCAGTATATTTCCATCCTTATCCTTAATCTGTCTTATGTGTGTTATATCCTTGGTATTCCTATTTCTCATGTGTGCTAGTTTAAAGATTTTTCCTTGCCCTTCCTTGGTATATAGCTCTTTGTAAAGCAATTGCTACAGTTTTCTCTGCTAATTTATTTGCTTCCTCATAGGCCATCTAGTCCTCTTCCATTTGGGTCCCCTCCCACCTTTTCTTTGCTTCTCTCTTTTGCTTTGTTGCATCCTTTACTTCTTCACTGAACCACCACGTTTCCTTATTTTCGAACATCTTGCCACTACTCTCACCCAATATTTCTCTAGCAACCCTCAGTATTATTTCCATCGTTCTGTTCCACCATTCATCAACATCCCCAATTTCATGAGTTAGTTCCTCTAATACTTTTTCTTTAAACTGTCTACAAAGTTCAATCTCTTTCAGCTTAAACCATTTAATCCTTTTTGGCCCCTGCATTTTTTCTTCCTTATTTGTTCAATTTCCGTAACCAAGTCCATCACTACCAAACGATGTTGCACACTCACATGGTCTCCTGGTATGACCATACAATCTTTTACCTCGTGTAAATATTTCCTCTTATACATCAAGTAATCTATCTGGCTGGACCTTCCGCCGCTTTTGTATGTAACTAGATGTTCTTGCCGCTTGGCGAAAAAAGTGTTCGCCAGTACCATATCCTTGGACACAGCAAAATCAACAATTCTCTCACCCTCTGCATTTCTTTCATCATAGCCATACCCACCATGTATACGGCTGATCACATGGTTATTTTGGCCTACGTGCCCATTCAGATCTCCCCGACACGGCATCTTTCATCTGCTGGTACCTTTTCCATTTCCTTCTCTAAGTCCGACCAGAAGTGATCTTTCTCTTCATCTGAGCATCCTATCTGGGGTGCATATGCACTAAAGATGTTAACATTGATATTTTTAAACCATCGGCCTGACCCAAATAATCCTATCATTTCTTCTATTTACTTCAACGATTTCCTTCATTTCGCATGACAGAATTATTCCAACACCATTCCTGCCTTCTTTATTTGCTCTGCTATAGAACATCTTATACCCCTCCCCAAGTTCCCTCGCTTTGTTACCTTTCCATCTTGTCTCCTGTACGCAGAGAATATCTACTCGTCTTGTTTTCATAAGGTCAGCTATTGCCTGCCCTCTTCTTGTCATTGTACCAACATTTAATGTTCCTACTCGTAGTGAGCTCAGCTCACTTCTTTAACCGCACTCGCTCCCGATGCGGTAGCCCTTGCATGTCTACAGAGTTAGGGCAATGTATCTGTGGGTCACTTCCGGGTGACAACCTAGCCCTATTCTCATTCCTTGTAAGACTCATTTCATAAAAGTTCTGGCAGGAGATTTTACAGACAGATGCCCTTCCTGACTCCAACCCTTCCTATTTATCTGGGCTCGGGACCGGCACTGAGTTGGGCTGGCTTGCTGCTTGCCTTCCCCCTAGTGGCTAGGTTTAATGCATTCGCACACATTGACAATAATTCATAATGCGCTGTAGAGATGCCTATTTATACTTATTCAAATAATTATTCAGTACTTTGTATATTGATCCATTTCGTTGGTATGTATTCTTCTGTAAAAAAGATAATAAATAACGTTAATAATAATGTACAACTGGCAACATCTATACGACTTTCGGCAATAACAGATGGCGACACTTGAAGAAGTCCAAGGACATTGAAAATACACATTTTAAGCTCCATTGGTCTTGGTCCTCTTGGCCCCTCTAGTATTTCGTTTCACCAACCTTTATTGTTGATGTTATTTGCTTGGCGTTCGTCGAATTGCTTTGGATAAACGTAAGTTTACAACTAATTTGTGTCAATCACATTGCAATGACTTTATGACAAATGATTTAGGTTTGTAAGGTTTCACAAGTTTGATAGTTCAAAAGTGTAAGTATGGAGTTCAAAGGAATGCTAATTTAGCTTCCTGTGTAGCCATTGTACTAAATGTGTATTACAGCCATCCAGTCCTCTAGCCTATAGGTCTGAGATGTCATTTAGAACAGAAATTCCCTGGGTGGTCCGTGCTTGGGCAGACTAAGCAAATCATGCAAGAAGGTATTAGGCTAAAACTATGATTAAAAATGCATACCAAAATGCATATATTGCATGGTTTTTATCTAGAACATTTTAATCAATCATCTTGTGAATGAAGGTCCTCTGAAACAGAAGTGGGAGATTGGGAAGATTAGAAACATAACCGTCAATATTAACTAGTATGTGGTGGCAAATAAAATGGTTTTTTATAGGTAATAAATGGATGGAAAGTTCAAAATATGAATGCTGCTAGGGTAGATCCATGTTACTATTCTGCGGCGGCCTAGACTATGGCATTTGCTGTTTTTTCTATTCAGTTTTACCTCCTGAACAAGAATTTTAAGTAATATTTATTCGGACGACTGTAATTAACCCCTAGGGGCCAGTATTAAACATGGCGAAATACATTGGACGCCCCAATCCCTATTGGATGTCGTATTCCCGTTAAGTTCCTTGCAGTCCATGTGAAACTATTCTTTAGAATTACTGCTGCTAGTGTTGATGTAATATCTCGGTTACTATAAAGTTGTTTGAGTTTTTTTTTTTTTTCTACTGAACCACAATCACATTCCAGAGTTGGGAATTATTTCCAAATGGTTTAGTGTGTTGAATATTTTTTATAATAATTTTGGTAGCATATTAGTAGTCTTAAGCCCTGTCCACACTAGCAGGCATTCCTCGACAGGCAAATATTGTTCCCATTCCACTATACTGACCAATCTAGTATGTAGCCAGAACAATGCAATTGTCAGGCAACACTACTTCAGAAGTGAGAGAATATATAAACTGGCAGTGCCTAACGGGCATGCCTGCTAGTGTGGATAGGCCATTAGGGATATTGAACCCCATTATATCCTTGGATTAGGGACTGCAGTGGGGTGTTAGAATGGGGGGGGGGGAAACAGCAGCCTAATCTAGGCTGCTGCTGGGACCCCACCAAACCTAACCTAACTTGGGGCTTTGAAAATAAAAATTAATAGGTTTGTGACCTAACCCAATATTTCAAAATAGTCCTCAAAAATATAATCCACAAAATTTTCTGTTACCAAGATTTTTACCAGTAAATGTAGTTACCCACTTTGCATTGTGGATAAAGATGGTCAGTGTGTTTCATGCATATTTTATTTCTATCTGTGAATGTGAATGCATGAGCAAGTTGGAACCTGATAGGAGTTTTGTTATGATTTTTCTTGTGGCATTTTGAAATTCTGCCATTGCTTGAAGAAACTGGCATCACTTCTTGGTCATGGTTCCTTTGGTGCCTTGTGTAGGTAGCCTTCAATTCTTGGAGTATTTCAGCTGATTTTTCTAGTGTTAGAAATTTTCCTGTCTTCGTTTTGTTAACAAATTAGTAGTTAAAAGAAAGTGGAACCCCTTAAAGCCTAAATTATCGAGGACCATAGTGGAAACTGGGGTTATGCAAGGGGGGGGGGGGGATTCAAATAAGTGATAGCCACTGTATAGCAGCGATGTATTTCAAAATCCCCACAGTACATTACTTCTGCAAGTTCTGATTTTGAAAATATTCTTTTCCTGCGTTTGTTTTAATGCTTCTGATGTTCATTTGTTAGGAAATTAGTAGGTTAGGAATAATTTTTATAGCTATTGGACTCTCATATTCAACAATGTTTGGGGACCACAATGGGAAAGTTGGGTTTATGGATGGGAGAAATGATGAGTGAAATACAAAGATATATTTTAATGTCACCATGATACTTTTGCAAGTTCTGATTGTGAATAAGGAAAAATGTTTATTGAAGGTAAGAAAGAACTTATTAACCTAAGTTATGTGGGTAGGGTGTCCAGTTAGGTGGATTTCGCCACCTCCCACCACCTGATAAGGTCCCATTGTCTTTGGTTAGGTTAAGTGACAACCATTTTGATTAACATTGTCATTAGTTACATTAGGTGGGGGTTGTGGTGGGAGCACCTCTTCCAGACAAGGAACCCTAGGTTAGGTAAGGTATGGTTGCAACCCTATTAATTTTCATTGACAGTGCCCAGGTTAGGTGAGTTGGAGGTGTGGGGCAGGTGGAAGTCTCCTCTACAACCATGTAAGGATCTGGCTCCCAAGGTTAGGTTAGGTTAAAATGATCTTGTATTTGATTTTTGCGTATCCCTGCCACAAAAATCTCCAAAACTACTAAGTGAATGTTGGAAGCATTCAAAGTACTTATTAAAACATAGGAATTCCTCATTGGTTTACGTATATGCTTGCCTACCGATTCGGTAGTAGTGAGTTCGACTCCTTGCTCTGCCAACTTTGAATAAGGAATTTATTTCTGGTGATTAGAAATTCATTTCTTTGTGGTTTGGATCCCACAATAAGCTGTATCCCCTAGCCAAGTGAAAATATCTAATAATTCGGGCCAGCCCTAGGAGAGGTATTAATTAGCTAAGTGACCTGGTTAAACTAAGATTTACTTGATTAAAATATAAGGAAATAATAGCTCAATTTAGAATGAGATTGATATAGTTAAAAAAAAAAAATTACTACGTCAAAGATACCTAACCTAAGGACTTTAAGTAGGATATCCAAAAGATGGTCCTTGGCAAAGTTTGTCATTTAGCTCATATGGGAAATCTCGGCTAGTCATCGAAAAAGGCTGATCCTTTGATGCTACCATCATTGTCCATTTTTTGAAGTCCTTGTAGTTTATCATGCTGCCATTGTTTTGCTTTAGTTTATACTTTCTAATATGTAAAGTTGTCAGCTTTCACACTACAGTTTTGTCTTTGAAAATTTGAACTTCATATATATTACCCAGGTTACCTGGGTAATCTCAAAAGGTTTTGGTAACGATGAACCGGAGTAGCAGGCACTGGAATAACATTAGTTTTCTCTCTCTCTCTCTCTCTCTCTCTCTCTCTCTCTCTCTCTCTCTCTCTCTCTCTCTACATTACCTAAGGCAATTAAATCAGACTCGTGAACTACAAAAATACATTTATTTAAGAGCAAGGCATAAACTAAATAACTCGGGTTCTTAACAAAATGATTAAATGAAAGATTAAACTCAGATAACCCAATCCTTATTTCTCCTACAATAACCCACATTATTTTAGTCATAAAACTGGGCAAGTCATAATACAGTCTCCATAGTAACACTACGGAACATCAGATAAGTTCCCATATCAATTAAGTCACCATATTCAGTTCCCCTTTGTCTCAGAACCGCCTGTTAGAAGACAGGAGAACACATCGATAAGCACAAGATTGTAAATTAAAATCAAAAGATCATATGAAATAGAAAATTTTAAAAATAAATATTCAAAATACAATCAAGCCACACCTTTGGCTAAAGAATAAGTATGCTAACCCTTTCAACACAGAATTCACACACTCTTCACCAAAAATACTGTTGCAGAGGCCATCTTGGCACTGCCGCCTCTGTAGCGATCTCTCTGCTTAGTTACCTTACTATCTTATGTAGTTCCGAAGCTCGCACACACACACACGAACTCACACATTGTTCACGCCCAAGAACTGCCTCAGATTTATTAGCGCCTCAATAGCGTGGTTGGTATGGTGTTTTCGTTCCACCTCGGTGGTCGCGAGTTCAATTCTCGGCCATTCCATTGAAGTGTCAGAGATGTGTATTTCTGGAGATAGAAGTTCTCTCGACGTGGTTCGGAAGTCACGTAAAGCCGTTGGTCCCGTTGCTGAATAACCACTGGTTCCATGCAACGTAAAAACACCATACAAACAAAACAAACAAACAAACAAACCAGATTCATAAGGCACCTCTGTAACTGCCCGTGCATAGAGACAGGACATGGCACTGATCTGCTCAGGCAGCAACTTTGACATCACGCCACCCAACAAGATATGTCAGCATTTCCGAAGCTTGTCACTTTGGGCCACACTGTCTCCAAGGAGAAGCTAAACTGATGATTCCTACATTCTAGGAATGTCACAGCAAATCACCTTACAACGATGTCTTAAATACATTGTCTTAATATATCCCTTATTATATTCTCAATTACTCTTTGTTATATATTTATCAGTCTTGAGTTGAATAATTTTTATATGGATAGCTGTTTTCTATCAAATCCTGGTATATGTACACTTAGAGTTAACTCTTAAATGAATAGTAAAGTTTTTGGTTGTGGAAAGTTACTGGAAGAAATGTAACTAGAGTTGTTGAATATAGAGAAGTTTGTAACTACCCAGACTTGAGAGCCATACATTCCATACCCTGTTCTAATTGAGTAAAAGTTTTGGAAATTCACTCATAATTTAGAATAGCTAGGGGAAGAAAGTATTTGAGCAAATGAAAAACTTTTATTTTTTTCTTCTCTCGTCTCCTCCGTTTGGCCTTGAAAACAAAGTTCAAAGCCATGTCCTTGAAATGAGGAAATCAGTTAGCCACTAAGAGATGATGTGATATGGTCTTTTAGAAAGATTTTTGTTCTTTCTTTTGCTCAAGGAGAAATTGAATATGAAATGAAAATGGTGCAAGTTTTCCTTACGCTTTGGAGAATGCCCTAGCTGTTTTAGAGATTTTTTATGATTTCGAGATCAGATTTTGACCGCACCCATGATGTTCCCTGGAGGGCAATGGTTGAGGAAGAGTGAGTCATAGTAACTTCTGTGTCTTCAGTTTTCCGGTCTTCTTTTCCCTGGGTGTTTTTTTTTTTCTTTTTTTTCCTGTGATAGCCTTAGCTTTTTTTTTTTTTCTATGGGTTCAGTAGACAGTTCCTTGAAGTCTACGTTAGTCACAGATGTTACAGATGTCACGGGAACAGTCAACAGTGCCATTGGCTTTTCTTTTCCCCTTTTGGACGTTAGCCATCGCTGACTTTAGTTTTTTTATCACGAGGGAATTTTAATTTCTTTTTCTC
>NC_061107.1:82794589-82841206 GCF_015104395.2 Macrobrachium nipponense | reverse complement strand
GGGAATTTTAATTTCTTTTTCTCTCTCAAAACAGTTTGTGTAGATTTTTAATATCTCCGTTCGTGACTTGGAATCATTGTTCGGGAATGTGTTTTTATAATTTCAGCCGTTTGATGCTGCAAAGAGATTTAGGGGAGAATTTTTGCATTTTCGTGGTTATTTTACTGGCACAGTTTTTAGAGTCTGATTATGAGGAGCATTAAGAGGTATAATATTTTGGCCATGTGGTATTTTGATTTGTTGGAGATGCTCCAGAGTTTAGGCCTATGGTGGAAAGAGCTATGTTTTAGCTCGCTGTTTTGAATTCCGTTATTTTTGGAATTATTTTAGTGCAAATGGAAGCCTGTCTGAGAGAAGATATGTGGTAATATTTTCAAGTGTATCGGCTAGATGCTTTTGAGTGCATTTTTCGGGGACAGTTTTTTTTTTTTTTTTTTTTTTTTTTTTTGTTACCCTGCTTGGAGGTGTAATGATATTTTTTGGGTACGTACATGGTTTTTATTCCACGTGGATGCTAGTGAAATGGAGAGGAGAATATTTTTATTGCCTGGGTGGTGGTATTATTATCAATATGGTGATATGTCGGTGGTTTTTTTATTATTACCGATGGTTTTTTTGTTTTTTTGTGCTGAGTCACAGTTTTGAGTGAGTTATATTTATAATGCTGTTTTAGCTGATGATGTTAATTTTGACCAAGTGCATTGATTGTTCAGTTTTCGAGCAGACATTTTCTTTTGGTACTAGTTGGGGGTCAGCAGAAAGCTGTTGTGAGTACTGTCTGCGAATTGTGGATGAATAATACGGGAGGTGGAATTCTTTTATTAGTTTGGTGATTGATGACATGTCTTTGTCTATTGGTGATAGATGGTGGATTTTTGGTGGTGATCTGTGGTTTTACAAGCCAAAGAGGGGGTTATTGTGGTTCCTTTTGGTGTTGTGGCTCTGTGTGTGGGGGGGGGGGGTGCTATTACATTGTGGTTTTATGAGTCCCTATGGAGGTGTGGTATTTTTATATTCACCAGTGGTTATATTTGGCGGTATATAATTGTTGAATTGTGGTTTACTGTGGTTTATAGCCAGAATAGGTGGTAATTTGGTTTTACTATATACATACTTGGGGTAGTATCATTCATGAGTTAAGTTTTTAAGGACAATTTTTTTTGGCACCTTTTGTGATATCCTGGAGATATTTTGTGAAATGTGATTATATAGTGTTAGTATAGAATTTTTGGGGCTATTTGGAGAATAATGATTTCTGGGGTTGCAAGTCAGACTAGACAAATCTATAGTGCGATTCATGCACATGAGGTGTTCACAGGTGGATTTTTGCTGATAATGCTGGGATGAGTCCAGGTGCTGATTTTTTCCTTTCGGAGTTGATTACTCGGAGATTTGCACTGTTTTCTGAGATGTTGATTATGACATTCTATGAGGATGTATGTAAGGGATTGTTTCCGGTCGATGAGATATGTTGCGGTAGCAAATTCTGTAACGATACATACTGCATTTATGGGGGAAAGCGTTGGATTATAAATTTTTTTTTTCTGTGTATGTTTTGTAATGGGGAAAGTTCACTTATTGATATGTTTGGGTTCTTACTGATTTTGTGGGTTAATGAAATATCAGAGCTTGAGAGGACATTTTTAGTGATAATTTGGGGCTGGTTTTGTTCCGTTTTTTTTTTTTTTTTGTTTTTTTTGGGCTCATTTTCTTTTTTATACATGCGAGTAATGGCGAGTTAAAATGTAAGGACAGTAGTCCGTAGAGTTTTTGTGATTTCTCATTTTGCTAGTTTGGGGTGGTTTGTGCTAATTTATGTATAGGGTTGGCAAGTTTTTTTTTTATTGGGGAATTTTACATTTTCTTTACCGGGTTATAGTTGGTCTTTTATATATATATATATATAATATATATATATATAATATATATATATATATATATATACATATAATTAATAGTGATTTATGATTTCACGATTTTATGAAGTTACTTCACAAGTTTTAGTTAGAAATTAGTTCAGTGGTTATATTAGTGGTGTTAATTGGAAAACGTTCAGTTAGTATTTCTTAGAATTTTGAGATTGTTTTGAAATATACATTATTCTGAAAAACTAACTGTTTTTGGTAATTATGATAATATAAGGCAAATGAATTTGATCTGCACTGTAAGGGATTTGTTTAATAGGAATGATAGGTAACTTTAGTGTTTAATGCTTTTAGAAAAGAACATGTGACCAAGCCAACACTGATTGAAGGAACTTGAGCAAATTGGTTATAGCACATGCAAAATTCGGGTTCAATACACAAGGAAGGTGTATGATTAGTGAATGACTCCAATAAGTTGGTTGATTAATTTCTCTTGAGATACCTGACATTTCGGAAACTTTAGCATTGAAGGAGTTTTTGGCAGTTTTCCTTGGCCTGTTATGGCTAGATGCTCGGAAGGTCCCAATAACGCCAAAGTAGCACAAATGAACTTAATTTGCGAATCTGGTGGTCACATGGATTCTGATTTCTAAGAAGGAATATTTTGTAAGCATTTCATATGCGAGGTGTCTTTGCTTGTTTGTTTGTTTGTATGGTGTTTTTACATTACATGGAACCAGTGGTTATTCAGCAACGTGACCAACGGTTTTACGTGATTTCGGAATCACGTCGAGAGTGAACTTCTATCACCAGAAATACACATCTCTCACACCTCATCGAAATCTCTGCCACAGAGGTGGCACGCCAACGCCATACCGACAACGTCCATGAGTCTCTGGTGGTGTCCTTTCTTAGTTTTCAAGATGAGAAAATGCCAAAAATTAAAATGCCAAAAATTAAAATGCCAAAAATTAAAATGCTAAACCATGAATATTAAATATACGATTATGTGACCTAAGGATTAAAATTTATTACAATAAAAAACTATTGCCCTTACTTGATAGGGCTTTACTATTAGTACAGTACTTAAAGAATTTTGCACTTATGTAAATTGGCACAAAGTTCATATAACCTAAATAGTGATGTGGAGAATAGATGGAAGCATTTAAGCCAAATGTATAAATAGTAAGAAAATTACTGAAGCAAATGTTCCCCAGTCATCTTCAAAGAAGCATTTAGGACATAGGGGTATTTCTTAGCTAGGCAAGTTTCTTGTCCATATGATTAAGAACAATAATTAGACCAGGTGGGAATGGTTTTGGAATAAGTCTAAAAGAAAAAGTTTAAAGCAAGAAAGTTGGAGTGATTTTTGTTGGCCCAGCAATTATCAGTAGTGACTGATCAATTGGGAGAGGGACACCTGGTAATGTCCCCCCCCCCCCCCCCCCCCCTCATGGAAATTAATACCAGAGCATTGTCTTCTTTCAAATCATTATCAGTAGCAACAATTTGCCTAGTTAATGATTATTTCAATTATTTCGACAACTGTAGTACAACAAAAACGATAATGGCTACTACTGTATGTGTATACATATAAGTATTGATATATATGTACCGTGTGTGTGTATGTATACATCTTAACATATATACCTAGGTTGTCCACCACGCAATATTTTTAGATCGGCCATCGATTACCAGCTATCATATAATTGATATTCTGTTGCTTATTCTGAAATAATCCAAAGAGATATTTACACAAAATATATCAGGATGTGACGTAATTTTGCCTCAAATTGCTGGCATGCGAAAACATGAGCTTAGCAAGGAACCATCCATTGTGTTGTATATGTGCCTTGTTTTTTTGTTTATTGCTGTTAACATTTTTTATAAGTATGCACTGTACTATATGTCAATGGAATAAACAGTGTTCATAGAAAACGGGTAAAACAAACATTAGTCAACCAGTTTCGAAATTGTTTAATGTTGAATCAATAAAGATCGAAGTAACCTTTCTGCGTCAGTGACCCTGGTAGTTGTGACGCCTGATAACTCTCAATCAATAGAAGTAACCTTGGGTGTTGGTATAAGAATTCATTTTAATTTTCAGATAAATGATCTAAACGACAGAGGTCCGAAAGTGTGGTTTCCTGAAGCTTCCGTCCTGCGGCGACAAATACTGGAGAGGAATTAAATACGTGGAGTCAAGCAAGAGGGCGAGATTAACGCTGTTGTAGATAGATACTAATGCCTACAGTTATGATTATATTATATCTTTTCTTAACTTTTCTTTAACCTTGTAACCTCGAACACCTTTGTATAAACTAAAGTCATGGTGGTTGGGCTGGTGAAAATATATGTAATAGTTTTTGTGGACTAATTGTTAACAAATGGTTTAAATTCTTCTTTGGCTGTAGTTGTAGCTCGAATAATTGTTATTGCTCAGTGGGATATGAAATACTGAAGTACAGAAATCTTCCCATCCACCTTTTTTTTTATTTTTAACAGCTAGATGAGACTCTTAAGAAAAATTCTTGCAAAAATAGGTGTATGCTAGATACCATGAAAATAGTTAGACTAGTTACTGTTTCGTAGGCATGCCTTTCAAAAAGTAATTAGGAATTTAGAAATCCTTTGGTTACTGCTTAAGGATGTGAACTATGACTTTTCTATGAATAATGAATCATAAATACAGGGATGCAGTCTTTAGAGATCTTGTGTTGGGTGATTAAATATTAGCAATGATTGACTCATGTGCACACATCCTTACTTCATATACGACACAAGTGCAAGTATATATATCGAATAATGTGTAAGCCCAGAATCATCATCATCCCAGCTGGTTCCCATTTTTATATGGAGTCGCCATTTCGGATGAGCCGTTTCCATCTATTTCTATCCTGCGCTTCTGCCTCATCAATTTCCTTCTCATGCAACTCTCCTCTCACACAGTCCTTCCATCTCTTCTTGGTCTCCCTCTTCTTCCTTGAACCTCCATCCCTATAGTATGTCTCCAAGCGTGGTCCTCATCTCTCTTGAACAGGTGTCCATACCATCTCCGCCTCCCCTCCTGCACTTTCTTCGATACTTTGTGTAAGCCCAGAATATGAAGTAAGTAGTGGAGCTAGTTATATAAAATCAAATTTAGCCATGTTAATCATCTGACAATTGTCATGCAGCTGAGGAAGTTTTGTTCAAGAATTTAGCATAAATGATAAAACTGTCACTTAGAGAGTAAAGAAGTATGTTTAGTGAAAATATTGTTTGGGTAGTCAGAACAGTATATAAGGACTCGTGAATTATGAAGTTTTACCCAAATGGTAATCAGGGAAAAAATGGCAGCGAGAAGTCAACATATAAAGTAGAAAATTGTAGGAGTTTGTAGAAAGAAAATAATTTTTAACATTTTGTGTTTTTGGAAGAGAGAAATGGGTGAGGAGATCCGTTACATGTTCCAGTAAGTCGGCAGGGTGGAAGGACACCACTTTGTGATCTTAATACTTATAGCATCAGTGAATAAGATGTTCATGTATTTGTTTCCAGTAGCAAGTCAGAAGTGTAAGGACACCACCACCATTTTTTCATGTTTTCTTAATGCTTATAGCATCAATGAATAGGATGTTCAGGTGCATTTGTTTGACAGGGAAAACTCAGGCTGAATTTCCTCCTCCAAAGTAATTAATTTGTCATCATCAAAATCTGTATCAAACTTTTGATGTCGGCTGTTTCCTTGATGAGGCTAAATTTAAAATGAGTTCTCTCATCTAAGTTTAACCCCATCATCGCCTTTACAGAGTCGATTTCCTACTACAATTTCTACTGCTTTTCGTGACAACTGCTCATCTCTTCCAAACCATCTCGGTCTTGAGTGCATTGCACTATTTTTTCCACCTGCTAGACATCACTTCTCTTCAGTAGAGATGACCTTTATAAGGAGATTTTGCTTCTTCCCCTCACCCCCCTTTTCCATTATTCTGCCATTTTATTCCCGACCTTTATCTCTGTCTTATCTATGAAGTGCCCTTTTATTCTTTTACGAGCTCCTACGTGCGTTGTCTCCATTTTTATCCCTACAAGCATCTCCACCACTGCCGACTTATACTTGCCATTGTTTTGTTCTCTCCTTACTCATGCTACATTCTAATTGAGCTTCTACCATTTTCATTTGGCTAGTCTCAAAGGGTGTCAGATTCTGGGTGTTTCATCATCTGGAAAAATCCTAAATGTCAAGTTGCCTTCTATTTAAAAGTATTGCCCCTTTTACTGATGAACTCGAAGTATCCAAATTTATCTGCTTTTGACTGGTAATCAGCTTTTTTTTTTTTTTTTTTTTTTTTTTTTTTTTTTTGGCAGTGAATTTTGACGAGAAGGATAAATTCACTATTTTGTCTGATACGCGAGGGAAAAAATTGAAAGGAGAAAACTCCAAACTATTTGATGCTCGTAGGTAAAGTACCATTGGTACTTGAATAAAAAATGAAATCGATTGCCTCTGGTTTCTTCACGTACGGTGACAGACATATATTGTCTTTAATACCTTTGAATTCATAATCTCGTAACTCCTGTGGTTACTTTTATAAGTTAAATAGTACTGTTAATTTATGGTGAGAAATACCACACTAAAATTCCAGTTCTTACATGATTAAAAAAAAAAGTATTTGAATAGACATTTAAAGGTCGTATAGGCTATAGCCTATATCACATTCTTTTACCCAAAATTGGAACCTCTTCAGCTATCCAGAAAGTACTGAAGGGCATATTGGGAAAGTGCGATAGAGAGTATTGGGGCATTTTTGAGACGGGGGAGAAATTTGCAAATCAAAAGTCAAGCTATTTATGAATTTAAAATTTCAGATTAAATAGGTAGTGGAATTAAGGATTTCAGTTAATAGCAGCTTAGCTGTTTTCCTCAAGTTTTTATTCTGTTTAACAAGTGATATTTTTATTATGTCAAGCACAGTATAGCAGTTATTTTATTTATCACAATATTTAGATGAATGACATTTTCACACTGGAATGAGGCAGTACGTAGTATTAAATACAACAGACGCAAGAGCATAGTTTAGTCTGTTTTGGCGGACATGCAGAAGTTAATTGTTATGTACATAAAACGCGCTCTAATATGCAAAGATATTATACTAGCTATATATTTAGTTGTAGTCAAGGTGCCATGTAACTGATCTTAAAAATTGTCACATCAAAAACCATGTGGAAAAATTGTAAATTTTAATTATAGAATAAACGCTTTGTGAAAAGGAATGGGAAAACAATATTTAAAGAAAAACAGAACTATACTTGAATAACAGCTAAATTTTCAAGGCATGGGTGAATATTCGTACATTCAGTATTTTTAAGATGGGTTGAGACAACAAATTTATTAGTTTTTATAAGATTGAGTTTCATGGTTCTAGATTGTGGTAAGTTTAAATAGTTGTGTTTTTTTTCTTGAAAATTTTCTCGTGTGGTTCGTTTCGTACGTAATTCATCCATTATATTAGGATGTGTTATTAAAAGATTATGAAAATAAATTTGAATTCAATTACATTTAATGAAACCAAAAAGTTGGAATTTAATTAAATTTAAATACTGACGTGAGCAAGTAACGCCTTAGTTATACATAGGCCTGCCCCAAAAAAAAAAAAAAAAAATTTTAAGCGTCCAGAAAGAGTACACGATCCTACAAACTGCTCTGGATTATCGGCTTGCATATTTATAATTACAGAAAAACACTCCCGAGGATCCCTGCCTCGTCGCAGTTCTCCATTAAATACGTTGGCAGTCGCTGGTGTTCTTATTAATCACATTTCATGGTAGATCCCCAGTCACGTTGAAAATTCTTCTCTCTCTCTCTCTCTCTCTCTCTCGAGGTCCTCAGGAGAGAGAGAGAGAGGCCGTTATCTTCGTTCTTTTCCTCCTGAGGACCGTTATCTCGTCGCAGTTTACCATTAACGTTGGCAGTCTCTAGTTCTCTGTAAAAAATAATGGATGCCATTAATTTCCCTTTTTGCCATCATGCGAAACTAATAAGTTAGGAAAAGGGTATAATTATAATGGAAATGGTAAAAAAATTGAAGTGGGAATAAAACTGTACAAAAAAACTAATGAAAAAAAAGCTAAAAGACGTGCTCCTCACAAAAGGTGCTCATGTGCATGTGTAAGGATTAAAAAAGACAAGTAAAAAATAAATAGCCCCAGGAAAAGGCATTTAAGACATTGCTCCACACAATTACACATTACTTTGGTATGTGTGAGAGAATTAAAAAAAAAAAAGGTAATTCCTTACTCAGTTCTCTAAAATGCATAAGAAGTACAGCTGCTACTCAACGAATCGTTTGAATACATCTCAAACTCAAGACCATCGGTACCACTAACAGCTGTCAAAGGTGTGTTCCTTGTTTTGATACTAAGCAATAGTCTGGCCAATTTGAGAAATGGTTCTTCTTAACACTAAGCTACGATTTAATTCAAACTTTTCTGTTCTGTAGCTACCGATTTAATCAAAATTTTCTGTATCTCACTTAGGTCGTCTTTTGCAAGTGTCGGTAGAACAAGTATCAGCTATGATAGAGTAAATTTCGTTTCAATTAAAAGGATTTATTACAAGTTTTTGCTGCCTTAAACCCCTTTGGGCTTCCAAAGACTACCCAGGAAATACCTTTTCATATCGATACACTGTAGAACTTAGTTTGCCCACAAACCAAAATGGGTCATCCTTGCTAACCAGTTATCAACTACCAAGAGTAACAGAACTCGTACCAAAAGCGCAGAGGTTTACGGTAGGCTGATGCTTATGCCATAAAAAATGAGAAGAAAAAACCACAAACTACCAAAATTTGCAACAAGGTCCAGTGAAAGAACCAGAGTAGAGGAGGGCTAACTCTCTCAAAAGAGAGGGAGAATGCGCTCATGGATATGTTTATGAACAAAATACAGTAATAGTGTCCAAAATCAAATGAAAGGAACAAAAATTTTCCTTAATGGCCACAGCTATACACCCGAAGTAAAGGCTGCATGTAACCTCCGGTACCTGTCAGACAAGTTTTGGAAGGACGACTCATGAACAAAACGCTTGGCTATGTGCCAAAAACTTTATAATCTAATCTAATCTCATGAACAAAAGCGCGCACACATTTCAGCCTTTTAAAGAAAGGATGGTTACAAGAATGAAAACAAACCTAAGTATACATTAATTTTTCATTGCAAAATACCTTTTTTTGATACACTGTACCCAATGTAGTGTAGATGAGTTTACCATCTAAATTTGCATGGGACTGCGTTACTTCTAATAATTATCTTTGATCTATCACCTTATCAAATACTTTAATGGTCTATTTTCATTTATCCACACAAAAACAGTATATGTAAGCAATACTAAAGTTCTCCAGTATGTAGTAGTATGGTGTTACTTTACTTTCTGAACAATCGAGTTCAGTCTAGCGAAATAATTGCTGGAATTTAGGCTTAAATACCACATCGTTTTCTTTCCAAGTGGTACAGAAAACCGCAAAAATTGCTTAATGGATAACTTCGCTAGATATCCTAATGTTTCCATATTAACATGTGAAAACTAGACTTGTCTATTTTTTTTTCAAACATTTAGTGTAGAAGCCTGCGCTTAGTATGGTTTGATCAGAAATTTTAAAAATATGAAAAAATTCATGTCAAAACAGTGTTAAGTTGGCCAACTGTAATCTAAAAACCAACGATAAATCTTTCAAGGTAATAAATTACCAGGCTTAGTAGCTTTAACCATCCATTAGGTTTGGTCACTACTGTATACTTTGGTTACTTTAAATCAGACCACATTACAAGCTAAAGGCAATCAGCGAGCACAAGGGTAGATGTTATTCCGAATTGAATCGGTCTTAAAATCTTATTCCGGGATAATAACGGGTTGGATGAGGAAATGAAAAAAATCTGAATCTAGCCGGAAAATTGAAAGTAACAAAAACGACAGTAATTTGAGCACCCAACAAAACAAGAGTAATGCAAATGAACTGCAGAATGTTACCAGGAGAAGGATTCAATAGAGAATATTTAGCGTTCCACCTCGGTGGTCGCGGGTTCGATTCTCGGCCATTCCATTCATTGAGGAGTGAGAGATGTGTATTTCTGGTGATAGAAGTTCACTCTCGACGTTGTTCGGAAGTCACGTAAAGCAATTGGTCCCGTTGCTGAATAACCACTGGTTCCATGCAATAAAAGCACCAAACAAACAAACAAACAATAGAGAATATAACAACTTGCACAGGCCTACAAAAGTGAAAATGGCAGGCTTATGGGACCATCACGAATTTATTAACCCTTCAGATAAACGCACTGGACTAATTTAATCTCAATTAAGACCCCAACAACAACTGTTCCATTAGCTGCTTTATTTCTCATAAAACGTCAGACTATTAAAATAAATGTATTGGTCCTTGAATATCATGACTTTCTGTGTGCAACTGCATATCAGATTAAACTTTAGGTGACTACCTCTTACTGAGGGAAGTCATTATCATTAATGTATTTCCGACTCACCTACAGATCCACTTAGCCTGTACTACTACTGCGATCGACCAATGAACAAGGATATGCAATAAAATCAAGAAACTTTCTTCGACCACACAGTGAAAAAACATTTACATTGAAACCAACAAATTACGAAATAATCGCATGAACAATTAACTTGCATTTGAAAGTCATGCAGTATGACAGATAGCAAAAAAGAAAAGAAAAAAAAGAACCTGTTGTAAACAAACACTTTCTTATAAATCAGGCTGTGCCCAAAATATTATGGGCAACTTTAATAAATAATAGTTGAAACATTGTCCGCTAATAGCAATACACAAAATGCATTCCAAAACTTTTAACACCAAAATTCTGGATTAGTATGTAGCTTTTTACAAAACGGTAATCATGGCATAGAAAGTAAACTCACGTAGATTCTATAAATAAGCATCCTTATTTTACTGTTCTAAAAGAAATGACATGGTAAAAAATATCAAGTGTAATTCGAAAAGGGATAAATGGAAATACACATTCTGAACCTAACAGTTGCACATGGCAATAATGTGCTTTCGTCAAGCGATAGATGAATCGCTTTGAATTGTATAGCAAACAAAAACATCCAAAATATGACCCAAAAACTGCTAGGTGCAATAAGATACTTACAGAAACAGTCATCAATAATCACGAAGCTTCACATAGCTAAACCTGAGGACTTAATCGAGGTGGAGTAGACTACCAGAATCCCCGTCATATACGGTAATATCTAGAAGGGAAAAGAAAACTTAAGATGGAATACATTATAAACTTAATGTGAAACACGAACAAAAACTACAACACGAAATTAGACAATGATCAAATAATTTTAACGGCAATCAGATTAAGTATAATTACAAATGATGGCTGAATTGAGGTAGTGTGGTAAGATTTACGTTTTACCGAACAAAACTTTTTCCTCTCCGAACAAAACTCCTGCTGCCTTGCCAGCTGTCAAGAATGTGCGTTACCAGAGCACCGACTTTTACGGCTCTCAAATCAGTTAAGATTAATGCACGGGTATATGCTCCAAAATTTGCACAGTACAACACAATTTTTACGAATTTTAGTGTGTGTAAAATACAAACTTCCTTCAATATTTAAAGTATTTAAAGGAGTTTCTTTTGGATCGTGTGTGGCAGTATGAGCCATCTCACAGACTATCCTACTTCTGTAAAATGCATGTCGATGAAGGTTAAGATAGTGACAAGTTAATTCATAACATGTAGAGTCAACTGTGTTATGGGACTTCTACAAACTCAACAGGTCTGAGGGACACACCTTTTAGACCATCTTTACTAAGCTGTGATTGGGGAACATACACACAAAAGGGCAAAAGGTTTTGAGATACTTATTCAAACAGCTTGTCAGCTTAAATCAGCGATAGTGAATCCTTGTCATATGGTGTATAAAAAAATGTGGGGGTTCATACCGAATTCCCATTAACGGTGGAAAAAATATCTAGACAACCAGCTGATCCACTTGAAACCTAGAACATATCCTCAGGAAGGATATGTTCATGTTAATCAATGATTAATTTCCAACTTCGAGGACATGATGCAATGATGTCTTTATTCGGTCTTGCATGCCGGGAACAAGTAAATTTCTGGGAATGTGACATTAAGTGTATGGATGTGCTACGGTGAAATCCGCCAAGATGATGTTCAAATGAACTTCAGAATATTATGAAATTGAATCTTTCCCAAGCTCGGGCTACCTTGAGCTGACCATAAGGAAAACAATAAACTCTGTTCAAACCAGTCGGCTTAAAATTTCAGAGTAACCGATAAGTTTGGTCAATGGTTGGATGGGTAACAGGCGGTTTATTGCCATACCCTGGGTTCTGGATTCGGTGACAAACACCACCATTAAATAGCGATAGAAACTTGGATACCAATGTCGAGCCACACGAGTTTAATTATAAATCATCTCCGTGAAAAGATCCGACTGCAAGTTTTAGTGCAGAATCAACCAAAAACTTCAATAAATTCTTACTAATGAAAAACCCATAAATTATTCAGCTGAGGACCCAGTCAACAGTACTTTGAACTTTGAATCTGGCATTCATTGCAATAATCAAATTAGAAACTTCATGCACCAGTGTTTCTTTTTGTCCAACAAGAAAGAGAATGAGAGAGTACATTATATATGTGGGGGACGTTTTGGTATGCCCTCGCCATGGACACCGTCGCTGATCTTTACGTCCCAAGAGACCAAGGCCAATATACCCCCAGTGCTCCCTACCACCGTCAGGAGAGCCGAAAGGCGCGCCACTAGGATAACCTTTCAGCTACAAGCTACTTCAGGCAGACTTTAAGTTACCTTTTTTCACCTCATCTGGTTTCTACGATCAAAGAGGGCGATTTCTGTAACCAAAAACACATGGTGGACAAATTACTCCCATAGCCTCAAAGGCTAACACAGCTTCCATCCAATTACAGGTTATTTTTTTGAAACATGAAATGAAAGAAAGAAAAAAAAAAGTAATTTATAAATGCCGGGATTTACTGATACAATTGGATCACTCGTCTTTGGTGGGATCAAACAATTTTAACCTAAGATTTATCTGCTGGAACCATTTTTGAGTCCTCAGATAATATATATACGTGGTCTCTGCCGGCATTAATCACTGGCAAGACTATGCCACCTATCAAATATGCCTGGCTAAACTAATTATCATGTCAGCTAAATATCGGCAGTTATTAACCACAAATGCACAAGCGTATCATTCTTAATGGATAATTTCTAACCACATATACTGCAAGCTTGAACCATGGATACGAATTTCACAACACTGACAACACAGGACAGCTTGAAAACCAATCTTTCGGGTAACATGGCCACCTCGTAACTGTCAAGATGTCAACCGAAAAAGAGAATTTACTCTATCAATCAAACCTCCAACATGACAATCTTGGTAATCTTTACCTTTCACCTTCTCTCGCTGGCTGACGCTTGAAGGCTTTGAAAGCGATTCTCTAATTGGCTGGTCGCAGTGGCGTCATTTCAGATTTTACTTGGATGGGTGGACCCTTGCATAATGGTGGCCTGTAGTCATGGGAAGTTACTGAAGGGTATTAGAGGCCTGGTGTAGACCCCATGAATCGGTTAATCCAATCAAGAATATAATTCTAATATACTTGCGTCCGAATACCACTACATTCTCTATCATTTCTAAGTTTTATTACGTAGGGTCGTAACTCGTTTTACATACTAACAATATATTGATAAATATTTAATTTTTATGAAAATTTGGACTTAAAGCAATCCACGTTTAACACAATGCTAAGAGGAGTTGGGGTGGATGGGAACTGATGTACAGTTAAAGGTTAAAAAAAATTTGCATCTTGGGACCGACGGGACGCTGCAAATTTCCTTTAAGTGCTCCACCTTTGGTACGCTGACGGCACTAACGCCAACATTATATGTGAATCATTATAACCAAGACGCTCAGTAAACATGTTAGTTAATTCTCCATTGATTTTACCCTGTTCTCGTTTATATACCAGTCGTCATATCCTACCATGGCTACAACCTCCATTTAGTATGGACAAAAGCTCCCGGTAGCAAACAAAAGATATGGAGAGACGAGCATATGACACGTAATGATTCTTCACACTTGTCAAAATAAGTAATCTTCATTTTCGTAGCTGGGTACATCCACAATTCTCTAACAATGAAATGCACTCTCAAACATTTTATCATTTGAAGGGCATCATCAATGCTAAAACAAATGGCCTCATAACAATTGAACTTCGTCAGATTCATTATGCGGGTTTTTGATAACTAGAAACTTTAATGCACTGCTAACTCGCAAGTAAGCAAAGATAATTCTACAACATACAGTACATACAATATGCTGTAAACGATGATACACTTTTGATACGAGTTCCATATAATTTTGCAATAGTAATAAACAACGCCAGCTTCAAAAAAAGTCCCAACACCCAATTCCGGAACTTTGACAAATGACGTGCAAAAATCAGTTAATTTTACTAATCCTATCTTTCTACCAAATTTTAACAAGCAGCCGACCACCTTCACTTCAACTTACTAAAAATAATGGACGATTCCTTATTGAAAATGGTTCATGATACGTTAGGTATCAAAGTTATCAGTGGCGCCTGGCCTAGTCTGGCCAGATTTAGTGAGAAACATTTACTATATATGTACTCCATGATGCGGTTTTTTTTCTGATAAGAGGTGGCTCCCTAAAAATAGCAAAGACAGGACTATGGCCACTGACCCATTCATACTTTAATTGCTGAATATATATGATAGGCTACATCACAGATTTCACTCACTTTCCTCACCCTGTAAATGTTCATTCTGTATGACGATACTAATGAAATACATTTACGTAGTTTCCGAAATATTCCCGCCTCAATGTCGCTTCCTACCTAAATGGCCATAACTAGAATGTCGAATCTCTACAAGTTGCTCAACAGATACTACAGAACTATCACAATGGTCATAAATTAGGGAAGCTAGTTCCTTTGAACCTGCAATTATGGATTAATCAAGTAAGCCTGACTATAAGGCAGATCGGATCGATTCCAAACCTGTTCTAGGTACAGACAGGACAGATCCCAAAAACACTATTCCTCCCTGAACGTATGTTTTTGAGTTACTGGGCAATTGTTATGCTAACTCCTGTTCCCAGTGCGTTGTGCTAGTTTAATTATGGCAGTCGCAAAATTACTAGAACCGAGACCACAGTCCTACACAGAATCGCCTGTCATTTGCTGTTTCAACGTTCACCCCCATGGGGTTATGCAGTGCTAACACACCGATAATGTGGATGGGTGTGGTATTAAAAGTTTAAATTTACCATCATATGAATCATTAAGCTTTTCTGCTGGTGTATTTAAAACAATCAGCTTGAAACACTTATAGGGCTTTTCTTTGAAATTTATTAATGCATTTCTATTAAATGTATCAAAGTTTCTCGAAAATCTATAATGAAATTTGCAGTACCTCGATGACAAATGATAAACAAATCCAGTTCCTGTTTCTAAACCTGTCATATTTTACATTTCCTATATCAAAACTCAATTTCCCACATGCACATCGCAGGAGCGAAATGACCGATGACAGACAGTTTGCCATCTACATTTGAAAATAAGTGATTACTTATTCCTTTCGGAACTAACCTAAGTCCCACTTTGCTAGCCTGCACTCCCACCTAGAGGAGCCACACATAACCAGAGGATTAGTGTGTAGCATACATAACTCAAAACTTTTATTGTCACCAGTTAAAATTCGTCTAAATATCATACAGCAACACGACAAAATACCTACATCTAATCATTCCTGGTAAGAAAAATGCTCAAGTTCCCCTTCCACGGAACACAGTCAAAGCCAGAACTGTCAGTTTGCACAGTGCACACAAACTGTCTTGTTTATCACGTCATGGACAACCGAAGTTGGAAAAACATATAGTACACTAATTGTATAAACACTTTCACTAATAGATGGCGCCACAGAAAGGACAAATTCCCAAGTAACTGGACTCAAAAACTCATGAATTTTGACACGATAAAAAAAATCAACGAGCAAGAGAAACGTGAATCAACGATTATTACTTGATGATAGGAATAGCAAACTTACCTAATGCTCTAATTTAGATGATTTTGGATGCAGCATCGCGTTGTAAGGTTGACAAAGTATTTGATCGGCTTAACGCAGTTAAATTTTTTAGAGGTATATTGCAATTTCCGTTAAATACTTTGGTAGTTTTTCAAATAACTATCAAATGTGTTTGCACAGCGTTGATTTATCTTCGTAGATTGTTTTTATTACACAACATCACATTGCCATTCAGTCGACAGAATTTCACTCCGAAGCAGGGTCGAATGAACTTGCATTTTTTATGATAGTCGAGTTCTTCTCAATAGGAAGAAGTAAATTCATTTTGTATATTTGATTTTTGCCTTGACTTTAGTGCTATTAACACTGACACTCTCGGGACCAGTAATTTACCAGCTATAGCTGTATACTTTTGCCTCCTTAGCCATTGTTCCTGTGCTGGTTTGCCACGAATTGGACTCTGTTATAAAGCATTGTGGCCTTTGAGTTGTGCTTTATTTTTTTTTGTTTGTTGGTGTTTTTACGTTGCATGGAACCAGTGGTTATTCACCAACGGGACCAGCGGCTTTACGACCAGAATTACTTCAGGCGTCGGAGTTCCATATAATTGCCGTCCTTTCATCAGCGGTAGATAGGCTTTCGAAGTAGGCCGCGTTAGATTAGTTCCGGTGTATCTAGAACTAATTCTTCATCAGGAAGATGTTGGCATGATAGTCTTGGGGTAAATTCTGCTGCCCTGTAACCTAACCTAACGTTGTTACATTGAAAGTAAATTATTTTTATTAACCTTAATGGCAAGAATCATGCTATACTAGTACTGTAGTTACGACTAGTTCCTAATATGCCCCTGTATAATTTCAATAGTAATGAAATTGATAGTATAACATTTATATAATTAATTACCAATACGGTTCCTTTTTATTTTTATGCTGATGAAGTACCAGTAGGTATGGGCAGAGGTATAGGTCTGGAATTTACATCAGTAGGTAGTAGAGCCATTTTAACAGATACTTTTTTTTTTTTTTTTTTTTTTTTTTTATCCAGTTTCACTGCCAGAAACCTTAAGAATCTTTATGTATTGAATATTTCATACAAATCAACAATTGCTTGGATAAAGAAAACTTTTCGAGAAAATAGCATTTTATTTCCTGGATAAAGAGAGAATTCATATTAAAGGGTGCGTATAGGTACAGATTACTAAAATAATGACTATACAGTAATTCTATATACAGGATTTACAAGACCTCAACCACAGACTGGATAGAAGACAAAATTTCTTTAAAAGCTTTTACTTGAGTTTCTGTCCTTAATCATTTACAGCCAATGAGACTCCAAGAGCCACAAATTGGAAATAAAAATAAAATTCAGAATATCAACCACATAGTTATAAGATAAGAAATATCACAATGAAGGGCTGCTTATAGCCTTATAACTAACTGGTCAAACATTTGGCTCAAGTAGGGGATTTCAAAAGGTTGCCTGAGCTATGTTAACAGAAGTGCAGATGCAAAGGTGCCCCACGATGGAATAAAAGCATTTGTTCTGCAGTAAATTATAACTAAAAGTAAATATTTAAATTTTTTTTATTTTCTTTTGAAAACATATATCTTTAATATTAATACGTAACGCAAATGTAAAACTGCCCAACACTAGATAACAATGGTATCAAGTCACTAGGGCAGTTTATGTACACATCAGATCTATATTTTGTCATTAGAATTTAAGAATAGATTTATGATAAATTCAGTTATACAGTTTCTATATTCCTAATTATTCTTTATATAAATGTATACATGCATAATACACTGTATTAGTTTTGGTACGGAGTACTAGCTGATTACGCATTCAATGCAAGGAACCAGCAGAGACTAAAATTGAACACCACAGTAAATTTGATATTACTGATATCAGGAAGAAAGAAAGAATCAAAAACTTTGGGTAACAATCAATGCCCAGATAATCATTACACTAATCATTCAATACCACATCCTATTGTTCCAACAGGACACATTACACATAAATCTTCCACAGCAATACCGAAAGATAATATATTCTATATATATTTATATAGATATTTATATACTGTTTATATACTCATTTTTTATCCTTAATAAATTGTATATAAATTTGAACTATATACATATAGTACATGTAAATATAACGCAGGACTCTGGAAAGGGATAAAGATAGAGAATTATATATATATGCATATGACACATGATTTGGAAGGATATGATCCTTTGTAGGGCACTAATAAGAAGCTAAGCCAATAGATGAGAAACTGTTTGTAATTCTCTCTGTACAGGGCCTTTATATACATACAATACATATACAAAAGCTGTTGCAATCAGCAATATTTCCTATAACACTGGGTTTAATAACTGTACATATAAGTGAATACAAAACTAATATCGGACGGCTGTACCCGTGTAGACAGAATATAGCAAAAAATCAAAAATAATCATTACTTATACTTAATAATGATTTCTGACTGAAGAGATTCACATGGTGCCCTGCAAGGGCAGTTTATTAAAGCCATCTGGTTTTTCAGTCAATCATAAAACTTAAATGGTTGATGTGGGCAACTTTGTCACCTCACACACAACAATCACATCGTTGAGTTACAAGCTACGGAGTAATGCATATGCTCAACCGAGGTGTAGAGTCACTGCTCTTCTGGCACAGGTCGAGGGTCTGTTGAGGCAGGACTGAGGTAGGATCGCTTGGCCAAGGTGAGCACGAGCCTCTCGGGTCATGGTACTGAGCGGGTAGGCAGGGCCCACCGCTCAGATCTTGGGAAAAAACGGATAAGGCACATACTCAGACATGACATGACATGATTTTTCTTGGTGTTTTTCTAGGTGGGCTTTTTGCTTGAAGCCTCGACCACACTGCTGGCATTTGAATGGTCTCTCTCCAGTATGAGTTCTTAGGTGCACTTGAAGATTTGATTTCCTCTTTTTAGGAAACTGCTTACCACAAATAGGGCAGGGTAATATTTCTTCCACATTCACATTGCCATCTTGTGACCATAAAGACCCAGGAGGTAACAGCATTGAACTCCCTAAAGGACCAGGAGAATGGTGAGGGGGTAAGCTGCCATGACCTTGTGGGCTCATCATGCAATGGTCCTCTCGTTTCAACTTGGATGACTTTGATGACAAATCCTTCTGGAACAAGGGGAAATTTGGATCAGGCACTGTCCAAGACCATGAAGTTAAAATGTATCTGTCATGCATCCCAGCAGCCAAAAAGTTTTAAAATGACCTTCACCACATCCCCCTAATATATCAACAAAGATGACACCTGTTCCCATGCCTTAAACCTAACAATTATATCTTTAAAAGCATCAACAATATCAATTAAGTAGTAATCTTTAAAGTGCATATTTTAATCTTATGATTACTCTAGATAGCATGACAACCTGTAATACCCTCATAAAGTGCAGGTATAAGGCATGGTATATAAAAATGCTTCTACATCTCATATAGCAAATCCATATCTTATATAGAGGGCAAAGCAGTTTGCACAAAGTTCACTACATAATAAGAAAACCCTTTCTCTTACAAAAGTACACAGGCTGTTGTTTTCTTAATCAATTTGTGTTCCCAAAATGTATGCTGTCATAAAAGTTTCTCATAAAGGAGAAACAAATATTTTACAATGTATAAATATTATTTGCCCATTTGTAGTCAATGCTGAGCACATTCCTGGTAAAGTCTGTCTTCACAGTCTTCAGTCAAAATTTGAATCATGTAGTATACAGCAGTAACATACACTGAAATAAAGTTTGCAAATCAGCACTTGTTCCAATATTGATTGTAAGACCTGTCTGAGGTAATAAAGGTATACTAAGATTTAAGTACAGACGTAAATACTACATAAATAAACAATACAAACTGTACTGTTCTGTTTTATATATATATATATATATATATATATATATATATATATATATATATATATATATATATATATATATATATATATATATACTATATATATATATATATATATATATATATATATATATATATATATATTATAAAACTGTATAATACACCACTTGATTGGAATTAGTGATCAGCTGTGACTCATAATACAATATCTCAAAGGCATTCATTTTATATTTCACAGTAACTCAAGCACAGCGCAGGTCTTGATGCATTTCCATTACTGTTAACTATATAAATATCACAGGGTACAACGAATCTTTAATTACTACTTATCAGCCAAATCACACAAAAGAGAATCATGATGGAAACTATGCAAAGGAAATTTTACTGAAAAAACTTGAATAACTTCATTCATTTATTGTGCATTACTTACAGATATTTTACTATTAAATAAATTATTCCTATACATATAAAAAGGTAAGCATTTGTGACCAAGTAATGATGAACTGCAACTTAAGTATTTAAGGTACAATAAGTTCAAATAAAAATTCTTTCTAAAATAGACTTTGGTGATTAAGTAGATAAAGCCATAAGTCCAACAAATACGTATATATATATCTATATAAATAAATCTTTAAAAGTATGTTTGAGACTTCATTCCATTAAAGCAATATCAGTATTGAATTGTAAAACAAGTTTCACAAAATTATATTTCTTGAAATTAAGTTTATTTATTATGCAGTAGTATAAACACCTTCACATTCACACACCCATGCACACTATCCTTACAAGCTGTGCTATAAAATATAAATTAGAATTATGTGCACTCTCTTATACTGTATATCAATATAATAGCAATTTTTTTTTTTTGTATTTAAGGCATACAGTGTGATCAGAATATCTTCCCTGATTTCATTTACTTGTAAGGATTCTGTCAAGCATTCATGCTTCATTTAGTAAAAATAGGTAAATCAGTTCTTTAATATAATATAACCCCCCTAGCTTTTATCTTGTTTTTCTGTCCAGGAGACTTGGTGCACATTGCGCACGTGATGATAAAGTGTCCCTGTTTGAGCAAAACTCTTGCCACACACATGACACGTATAAGGTCTTTCCCCGGTGTGTGTCCGTCTGTGTTCTATCAAGTACTGATTTAACGTAAAACGTTTTCCACAAATGTCACAGCAGTAGGGCTTAAAGTTAATGTGACTGCGATAATGCCGCTTGAGTGAACCCAGCACTTTGAATTCCTTCTGGCAGATTGGACATTTCAGTCCATGGCCCAGCAGCTGCTCACTAAGGACAAGAGGAAGTGGGCGACCCTGTAACAAGAGAGAGCGGCACTTTAGTAGCTTGTCTGGGCCAGTGGACATTGGGCTCTCTGGTGGGCTGGGCTTGAGCACAATCTGGCTAACCACTGGCACCCGACTTTTAACCTAATGTATAACACTGCTTCATTTTTGTATCTATTGACTGTACAGTTTACTACCACACAATATCATCTTGTTAGGAGAAAAAAATTTATCCAGGGCTGATATGAAATGGTAAAATTCATTCCTTTCCACAGGTACCTGGAATTCACTTTCCCAAGAAAGAGGTAACAAATAACAAATTGTAAATACATATGGGAGATGCAAAATGAGTACAGTGCCCATACTCCAAAGAGAGATTTGTGCACCCATTCTACTATACATACAAAGAAGCCTAAAAATATTCATTTCTGTATTTCTACTAAACCTAAAAGAGCATTCGCCTTTTATAAATAACGTTTCAACCGGAGAGTCCATCAATTTACTAGAGTACAAGTAAGCTACCTAGAAGTACAAATCATGCTGAAATAGTATGTCCACTATACTGCTCTGTGTATTGAATTCTCATTTCTAATAAGAATATTCATCTAAACCAAGCTTAATACAGTACAGTTTCTAAAATCCTATATGCTTCAGTGTTTAGAATTAAATGACCCATGATTTATATTTTGGTATATTTTTTTCTAACACTTGCTCAAAACTTAACTATACGCTGTAAAAACAGTGCTAACACAAATTTCCTCAGAATGCTAATGAGTGCTAATGTAAACCTTAAAAATGCTCAGAAGGCAGTGTAAAACTTTATTTGTAGTTTTATCATACCTCTAAAATATAAATTTGAAACTAAATAGTGATTTATAAAATGAATGTACTGTTACTGTACTAATCTTTCCATAATATAAATAGATTCAGCTTCAAAGCTTTTTCCTGGAGACTTATTTCATGCACAGTAGAGGAATTAAACGATGGACTTGACCCTTTTTTCTTTCCTTTCAATAAGATGAGAGAGGGAGAGAGGTAGTAGTTGAAAAAGTATTACAGTAGTATTTCTCTAACTGGAATTTATCGAGACAAATGAGCCACCTAAGTCACTCCAATAAAGCCTACTAAATAAAGCCTAACTTGAAATTTTTACTATAACCACGATATGGGTATGAAAACACTTCTCAGACTCAAACTACAAATGAACGCAGCACTTAAACTGCCTAGACAAATATACATTACATCCAATACAATAATAACACTACTGTACTTAGAAGGAACATCACAAACATCAAGAAATCTTTAGAAACATTTCAACAATATTACAAGCTATACAATAGTAAAATAACTTCAACATAATAATAGTTAAGCTCATTAGCTACTAAACTATATCTACATTACTGACAGTAGGCCTAAAATAATGAGAAAAAGCAACCACTTTCAACTACAGTCAAAACAGACTTTGAATCAAGGTTCAATAATAACAAACAAGTCAAAATAGCATTCACATCTGATGTATCAGCTAGTGACGCTGACTTCAAACCACAAAAATATTAGTGTTTGATCAACCAGACAACTGTAAAGAGACTTCACGACTTATAAGTATTAAGGCACAAAGTTGAAAATTTCTTGCAAGTCATCAATACAGATGTCTGGATAGAAATGAACAAGTGTTTTAGTATTTGCAGCTCAACCATTCTGTATATTTTTTCTATCTTAAACAAATGATTACAAATAAAAACAAGTACAATAAAAATGCTGCCAATATCACTTTGATAGATGTAATCTACTTGGCAGGATTTACTACAAGCTTAATTACCAACATCAACAGTGTAGATATTCAGCATAACTGACACAATTCAAATACAGTGCAAATAACAATGCCAACATTCAATAGCAATAATCAGTCAGTAGTACTGTATAGCATTTTAAAGAAACATACAGGTACAATTCTATTCAAAGGAAAGGAAGCATTAAACAATTCTTTTGTCCAAACAATATCAATAGTGCCAATGGTATAATTCTTAATAAAAGATATTCCAAAATAGCTTTCTATTAAAAGATGTGGTAATCAAGCTATGCCCTTGTACATCTAAATTTTTTTTGTACGCATATAAACTAAAATATTTTACGTGCATACTAAAAACTCCTGTCCTATGCATTTACATTTTATCATTATAGTACGTATGTTCTTTTCAAACACATGATTACGTACAGTTTTTATCAAAACTGATTTGCAGCAGATAGGACTACCTGCTGTTTTGAGCTTCGTCAAATGTCATCGTCAAGTCAGAGAGCTAATGTGTCATGAATGTGCTGCAACATAAAAAGAAAATTTCCAAGAAACTTTCTTTTGGTCAGGGAGTCCAGCTATCAATTGTTTAAAGTTCAACTGCAGCCCTGAGAAGAGAAGCTACACATAACATTATAAAGCCTAAGCTCCCCTGCCCCATTCAAAATGAAAATATTGTAGACATATTTTCAAATGAAACAAAAGTTTTGGTCTCATTGATTGTTACATTTAACCAGAAAGAAACCCGACTGTTTCACACTGAAAAAAATTAAAGTTAACACCTTTAAAAAAACCACTTGAATATTATGAACATGAGACTAAAATCATCTGAAACAAAAAAAAATTTGCAATTCACAATCAAATAGTATTAACATTCTAAAGCATAGTGTGTGTGTAACAAATACATACAGTAGTAAATGTAATGTATACATAAAAATATATATAAAGCAGATTTCTTACCTCAAATCTAAGAAAAGTCCATACCCAAAGCCACTTACCCGCAACAACACATGCATATTAATCAGTGCTAAGAATTTTTAACCCTCATAAATACTGTCTTACTTTATACTTCTGATATATTAAAAGGGCCTCAAACACCATTTCTGAATAAACCTATGAAAACATGCCTTAAGATCATAAGAGAAAACATCGAAACTATACTGTACTATTTACAGCAACTGATAGAATATTTTAAAATAAGATTTAATATTCTCATTTGGTACTGTACTGTATAGTAAACTGTTTCATCAAAATAGTACCCTAATGTCTACCTAATCAAACTCTAAATCATAAACTTTCAATTAACACTGCTAATGAAACAAATTATTAAAGAAAGCAGTTTGGTATGTACTGTATTTTCAACCAGTATTAGCCTCTTTTAAACACTGTCTGGAACACTATAACAAATTTTATAACAATATTTTCAATAATTAAAAGTAGTTCACTGAGACCACTAAGTCACATAATGAGACTCTTGGGGGTCATCCCCAAGGATTTATTCTTATTACTGAAAATATGAAAAACTAAGTCAGAGGCTAGACTGTTGAGAAGGGACCTAAAAGGATGGATGAAAAATATCTGTCAGAAGGCAAAGCATTTGGGACTAGATGAATACTCTGAAGAACCTTGAATACTCTCTATAGTGTACCACATAAGGTGCACATCAAGCAGAAATCCCTTATGAGAAGTTTTCTGCATCAAGTAATGTGGCTGGCACTTGACAATATGATATTTTACAAGCTGGATTCAAATTGTACAGAAGAACAAGAACTTAAGCAGACAGGGGAAACTGTGTACTAAAGAAAATATTAACTGTTGAAGAGGGCCAGGCAGCAAATCTCCTGAGTACATAGTTAAATACTGAGGAATTTCATCAATAAGATCACAATGCTATCGACATCCTGACAAGAATAATATTTCAATGATGGTAAAACAAAGGACTAAGACTGTAGCAATATAATGCTCTTGTCTCCACTGGTGGATGAAGCCATCTTTACAATGCTTCACTTTCTGCCAACATCGTGAGACGTGTTTTCTAATTGCTCAGATAAATGAGTGTTTGTAGTCAATGAAAACACCAAGTGTTGTCAAACATTCAGTACTTGAGAACAGTGTGTTATCACTGCATACTGATCCATGGTTATAAGCATGGTGAAAGATCAGTAAATAAAAAAATCTAACTGATCTCTGTCTAGGCCAATAGCCACTTAATTTTGAGTTATGAGGGGATTAACAACAAGATCTGTACCATCCATTACTGTACGTACTTCTTCTTTTCACTGACACAAAGCAACTCATAGTAGGCACTAAAATCCAAATATCCAACAACGTTCCCCTGGGGAGAACTGATGTGAATGATCTCTAACCTTTAAAATAAAACCACACCAATATGTAAAAAGTCTCTGTTGCTGAAGGAAATGCAATTCTTAAGCTATGAAAAGTAATCTGGCATGAAGTGGGAATCATTATTAATATCACTACTGCCTCAATGCAGAACTTCATTGTGAAATTTCACTACTCAAGATTCTCATGTGCTCTAAGACAAATGTCGACTTCATTCCAGCATTCTATCTTATAGCCCTCATCAAAGTAGATCTGGATCTGTTACCTCTTCTGGTGGGCACAGGAGAACAGTTAAAACTAACACAAGGGTTGTGTGAATGACAAGTTCAAGACATTTCCATCTCCCTTTCATTATTTCATCTACATGTGAGTCTTCTGGAATTTCCTGTATAGAATTTTTAACTCTATCTCGTGATCTGACCTAATATTCTTCTAAAAGCTTTACTTCCAAATCAACAATGTCTTTCAGACAGTTTCATTGTGATACTCAAAATATAAAAAAGCCAAGTCAGACAGTAGTTTGCCTACAAAAATACAGTTTGTAATGCTTGTGGTGCTTTGCTGAATAAAACAGCGTTACCTAAATTTCCCAAGTCTGTCAAGTTTCTATTGTTACTCCAGTCTAACCTCTCTCCCATACTGTACCATTTTTTTTTATTACAAAAAACCATCCATAATGTACCACTTTTTTTCATTACAAAAAACCATGAGAATGGCATACAGGAAAGGATATAAAATACTTCCCAGTAGCATTCCACTATTTCCTGCAAATTCACTTTGCAAGATGCCTTACACAAAGGCCATCAGAGGCCATTAAAATCAATGGAATGTTATTTCCTATGCATATATTCTGGTTTCCATGAAGCCAGTGTTCTGATACAAGGTACTCTATGCAAGTGCTTCAAGAAAAATTTATCAGCAGCCCTGAAGTAGTTAGCAGACATAGCTTTACAGTCCCTGCTCACCTGAAGAAATGCATTTTGGAAAAAAAAAAAAGGCATTTCAGACGTCTTAAAAAATACATGAAAACTTTTCTGGAGCTTCATCCCAAAATACCAAAACAAATTCAATGAGATGTGTGAAAAGTATATCTTAGTTTAACCAGACCACTTAGCTGATTAACAGCTCTCTTAGGGCTGGCCCAAAGGATTAGATATTTTTACATGGCTAGGAACCAACTGGTTACTTAGCAACAGGACCTACAGCTTACTGTGGGATCCGAACCACATTATATTGAGAAGTGAATTTCTAATCATCAGAAATAAATTCCTCTGGTTCCACATTGGCAGCAGTGGGGCGCAAACTCTGGCTACCAAACTGATAGTCGAGTACGGAACCAACTCGTTTAATGAGGAACTATTGAGATGTGTGGCTCAGGATTTGCCATAGGAGGAGGAATGTCAATATATGACTTGTTTTGCTTCAAAAACCATTTTGATTATGTTCTCTCTCTTAAGCCAATAAATGAGGATTAGTAAATGGTCTAGATCTAACATTGGCTGCATTCAATTTGATGAAATGCATTTAGTTGCTCTCAGTTTGCCTCTTACTCTTTTTATCACTGCTTCATGGTGATATGCAAAGCTCTATTAGTGCCACTAGTAGTACTTACTATATTTAACAGCTCATTTCAGCATGGAAAAAAGCTAAATTTTCCTAATCTTGTATGAATAAATGTTAGCATTTCATGTTTACTTTCGCACATGAACATTCAAAGGCTTGACAGTGGGCACAAATTTTAACCATAGTTTTCTTGATTGTGGTGCTATAAACAGAAGGATTAAGAGATGATTACCCTTGTAGCCCATTAGAAAATTGTTCTTGTATTGATGTCTATGATAAAGCTATATTATACTCCTCGACTATACAAATTATCACACATAGCTCAATAAAGGGATTTTGACGAAGGAAAAATCTATTTCTGGGGAGAGACCTGTGTTGCCCGGTGAAAAGGTCCTTCTTGCTACTTTTCTGATATAAATAGTTTCCAAATTACACCTTTTCCTTTACATGACATTAATGTAACCAGCTACACAAGTAGATTTGAGTTAAATTATGTGAAATTATGTTAGTTTGGTTGGGTGGCAAATTTAGGGCATCATCAATTATAGGATTGACCTGATAATTTTCTTCATGAACTGTATTAGTACAGGTACTACATGTACTGAATTTTCTTTGATTATTATTATATATATCACAAATGTTAATTCTTTATGCACTTGTTATGTCAGTATTACCTTACAATTAAAGATTACCATATAATAAAGAACTTCATGTATGTATACATTCAATTTCATAAGAGACTCAAATTTTGCAAATAGGAAATCTCTGATGGCTCTTACTTTGAGAGAAGGAACACAACAATAAAATGTATATAAATTAATACAGTCTCCTCCACTTTTTTCCCACATGTTTTATGTTCTGCATGTGTAAATGTGGTAATAAAGAAAAACATATTTTTCCAAATTGAAGTCATAAGTTCTTACATATATGTCAACATTCTAAATCAGGATGGGCTAGACATAAATGATTTAGATCTGTACCATCATCACTGTCAAACACTGTTTCACCTAAATATCCTCTATTCAAAGTGGACTTTGATTAAAGCTAAACTGGAGAGGGGTGAAACACACTGAACAGCAGAGGGTATTTTGAAGATTCTTTGCAGTGTCCTTTCAGAAACAACGTTTCATCCGTTTCCTTCAGTATCTTCCTACTTTGTTGTTCTCCAAGTTCTTTACCTTTACCTTGTTCCAATTTTCACTTCTCATTTAGGAAAAAAAAAATCTTTAGTAGACAAGCTTTCCATGTCTAAATATGTGACTCAGTGGTCTCATTTATGACTTATCTAGAGAGGGTTTCCTATCTCTTTCCATAAACAATATTTGTAATACAGTGCACAAAACCTTCATCACTTTTATAGTAAAGTATGAGCTTTGACTTTATAAGGTTGCACAGCATGGCTACATGATTTCCCATATCAGCACATGTCATCAAATTTTCTTCATTAGATGGTTGTTTACAAGGATTGGGTATAACTCCCTTACTTCCAAATCACATACAAAATGTGAGTTGAAGACCTCCTATGTTTGAAATATGTACTAATCTCATACTGTACCTAAAACTGGCATTGCATATACGTTAATAAATACAATGAATATGTACATGTTCATGTTCATGCCTTTATACTGCAAACATATTTTTAATTTTTCTGTTTTCAATACAATGCAAACACAAGTTGCTTCAAAGATCCATATACAAAAGATTACACCCTTCAAATGTAAAGTTATCTGGACAATCCCAGATGGGGAACCGAGCTGCTGCTGTCTAAATTACAATACCCTTCCTTCATTCAATTGCAAGCTAACACTAACCTTCTGGTTATCTACTCATTAATAATAATTTTCATATTTATGAATATAAAAAGGTTTCTGTCATGCCATACAGTCAGTAATTTTTCATTGTCATGACAACAGTATTTTGGTTCAGTCTTTGTATATTTTCCTTAGTTCCCATATACGTATATATGTGACAAAAATTAATACATACAATACAACAAAATAGCTTTATTTCACCCAAACTATGGGAGGTAAATGTTTTTGCCTTTTCATTTAATTATTTGATGAAACAAATGTCCTTACTCAGCAATCAACCATGCTCCATATGGTTATACATGTATTTCTTTTGATTTCTCCAGCAAATACATTAGTATACTCTAAATACATTGGTATACTTTAAACCCTTCTAATTATTCTTTTATCCTTCCAAGTACTGCCTATGTTGCTCCTCATGTTTTTCTAACATCTGCAAATAATCATAAAGCTTTATTTTGTTGGAGAATGTTTACTCAACTAAATGAAATCTATTACATGCCCTATTTTTATAGGTATTAATTATAGCATCTCATAAGGTGCATCAAGACATTGCTCACTAGGTTCCTTATCATTCATCTTGGGAACATCAGTTAGTCCCTTTTCTCTACTATCCTGAAATATACAACCCTAATTACCTTATTTTCCTGGAAACCTTGAAAATGATTTTCAGATTACCAGTATAACTAGAAAGTCATCTATTGTTTCCCTACTTGTCAGGATTAGACAAAAGGCAATTTGATCAGTGACACAACTCCAATCTTTCCTTAAAATCACTTTTTTTTCTCTGGAATACCCAAGCTCCATTCTCTCCTTCACAGGAACATTTTCAACCAATAGGTCACTTGGGCAAACAAGGAAGACCAACTTTGACCAGATCAGGTCAGTTCAATAATTGTTCCTTCTCACCCACTTTCAATCAATTATTATAACTAGGCAATTATATTAGAAACAAATGAAACTGCACACAAGAAAATTTCCCTCTACGAACATAAACTAAGCCAAACTAAAACAGGGGTGTTTAAGTGTGTGTTAATGTCATTTACCTCCAGTGATGCATCCACTAAAGATATTCTATACTGACTTAGCCATGGTACTGCAGAAAACATGAGATAATTTATGTTTATTTATTAATTTCATTAATACCGGGCCATTTAATTTCTGTAGGCAGAAACAACACTTCCTACCTATTAAAATTTCTGTTTGATATCTTTTTGCATAAAAAAAATAATATTTTGCTAAAGCCTTCTTGAAGTTAAGCTTGGACACTTAAAAGCATTTTGATCCAAGCTAGAGTCTTCTTTAGGTAATAAACTTTTTTCAAGATGATGGGAGTTTTTCAAAATTATTTTTAATGACTACAACTGCACAGTCATGAACTGGTATGTAAAGAAATAAATGGAAGGCAAATACAGGTCTCAAGCTACTCATACAACATAGACATTTTCACAACTTTTTTCAAAAGAAGAACAATAAAATTTTGTATAACTAGAGCCTTGAATTATATTGTTAAGGGAGAGGGTATTTTAAACACAACCACTGCAGTAAAATCATAGGCTTAACCTGGTAAATCTAAAAATTATGAAATTTTTATGTACTGGAAGAATACATATCAGTCTTATTTTTTGGTGCCAGTAAAACAAGCTACTGTACCAATAAAAAGAGCTAGTACTATCTTATAATGTTTATAAATTCATAATGCCAGAGAAATATGTAATTGTGTGAGTAATTATGAAACACATATTACTGAACTAACAATCACAAAAAAGAACATACACTTGCTAAAATATTTAATAAAAATTCCATCTCCCAACTTATGAGTTGACTTCTGACAATATACAGTCATGATATCATGTCTTTACAAATGCAACAGGGATTAACTAGTGTCAGCTTTGAGGAAATCTCAAGATATCCTGAATAGACACCAATACTGAGATTAACAGCTGCTTAAAATTATACTGCTAACAATCTATCCTAGTTTTAATATTTTACCAAACTTCTTAAATTTTATGACAAAGATTCGTTTTTATTCCAATTAAAATCCTTCTATGACTTGTGCCACCTTCAACTTCAAGCTGGATTCTTCAAATCTTGCAAACTGTACTCCTTGCTTATCTGGTAGATCTAGACATACTGCTTTCTGCTCTTTATACTTTGGTCTTTCCTCACTTAACTATCTAACTTTCTCAACTTAACCATTTTCCAGTTTTCATGTAAGACTAATACGAGTAGTAGTAATAATAATAATAATAATAATAATAATAATAATAATAATAATAAATAATAATATTAGAGATGCTGATATCTTTTGTTTTATGATTATAATTTTTCTTTTAAATCCAATTTTAGGACAATATTGGCAAAGTTGCACAGTACATATACTGATTACATCCTAACTGCTTGCTTAAATATGATACTCATATAACAGTTTAAATATACAATACAGTACACTATACAGTATTTATTATACAAGATAATTAGGAAGACACGGGTGTGAAATTATTGGCAATGAAACAATTATTGCACTTGCCCAGAAACAATAAATTCTCTAAAATATTAAACTTTTATCCATACAAGAAAGAGAAATAATTTAAAATGAATGAGCAGGTTCAGATAACTTTCACTGTTACAAAATGTGTAATGGAAGACTTACTAAAAAATTACTGCACTTTAAATACCATCATGGGCCAAGGGTATGACATCAGTTATAATTATACCACTTGCATCTTTCAAAATGATTTATTATTTAACTTCAACAAACCTGGAGGCTATACGTATTTGTACAAACATTACAGTGCACTAACTGTACAACTAATTAGTTTCAAAGTAAAAAGCATTCTAATAAGCGAACATGCACTTTCCACACGATCATGCTGAAATGCGTTGCAACCTGGAGATATTCTGGATATCACAGCTCACATTTGCCAAAAGTACACACTTCAAGTGACTAATGGTAAGCTGACAACGTTAAACTGAATGATATTACCAAGATGTATTTGATCATTAGAAAGTGCACAATAACAACTGTGATACATGATTTCCAGAAAACCCTGTGATGCAAATGTATGAAATGTTTACTCACCAATGCAGGGTCAAAGGAGGAGCCTAGACTACCTTCAGGACAGGATTCATGGGTATGGAGATCAGAATGAGGGTGTTCACCCCCACTACTGGCATCTCCCATATCACTTCCTGTCCCACTTTCTACAGCCCAGTCCTCCTCTTCCTCTTCAACTGAGACATCTTCCTTGACCACCTGTTTACAGGGGAAAAAATAAGATTTCATGCTTCAACTAGGACAACTTCTACTATAACCTAACAGCAAGTTTATGAAATTCTAAATTTGGACATAATACTGTTAGCTCTGTAATTTAACTTGGCAGTACTATTCACAAGATGCTTTCTCTCTAATGCAAACACTTTCCTTTATTAAAACAAAAAAAAAAATTACAAGTGTATGTTTAAAAATGTCAAAATCTTATAAATGCATAGGATAAAAAAAATTTTAAGAATTCACTTTCCCAAATCTAACTTAGAATCATGAACAAATGCTAAGTAGTAGTACTAACTATGCGACCAGACCAAGAAGGGTGATAAAAGAAAGAAATTGAAAATTCTCAAGGCAAGAAACCTCTAAAATTAATATAATAAAAGTTAAGTGGTAAGCACATCACTTCTGACAAAAAATTGGAAATAAATGAGCAACAACAAAAGCCCAAGATAATTATCTGCAAAAATGTGTGATACATATATGTGCTGTCCAAACTGGTACTCATGGCAAATTTAAGTATGTAAACACTACTGCTCTCCAATAATTACGCTAAATTGCAATATACTGTGAATAAAGTGGTTTTTCGTGCGGCCGGAGAACTTAACATACTACAGCCTCTCCCTAACTTCTACTATCCGAACACACGACAAAAAAAATGACCATATAAATAAAAAAAAATGTGTAGTAATGACTTTTTTATATCTCACTTGGATCTCAACTCTAACCTCCCATGCAATAAGAGTAGGAGGCACGAAAGAACATTTTCCTCAAAAAGAGCAATACTTTCTCTAAAATATTTAGTAAGAAACAAACCTCAAGAAAATATATATCTGACAGAATTCTTTGAGAATGATTTGGTTTCTGTGAGCATTACACATATACATCCGAGTGTCCATTCTATGTTTCAAGTGATTTTAGTTGAACAATAAGTAGTTAGGGGAAACATCCTGTAAAAATGTTCATAATCAAAAGTCTGTAAATTCAAATATGGTTTGTAATGCATAAGGCTTATGAATATATGAAAGGAATCTATGTATGAACAGTAAAACCAATATTGATTTGATAGAGCTATGTTAGATTAAGCCTATGCTTTAGGGTAGAAAAATAATGCCAATTTTCAATTACATTAATGACCTGATCTTCAGAACCTAACCATCTATTGGTTTTATGGAGAGTGGATTCCAATTAAATTTCTGACATATCATCAAAAAAGGTGTTGGTGATAAATGAGCAATACAAGCATTTTGGCTATAACCTACCTAACCACTAATACTGGTCCTAGCAAAAATTTGTCGATCACAAAATTATGGACACTAATAATCAAAAGGAATCAAAAGATTAAAGACCAGAATGGAAGGAAGCCTCCATTAACAAAGCATAGTTTTACCAAAGCATCACTACTTATTGAGTCAATCAAGAAGATAACTGACTCGGGTTTATGGACCATTCTAGGACAGCCCTAGAGGTTTTGTTTGTACAAAATATAAATGGAAGCTGGTAAAAGACAGCAAAGAAGGATGAGTTTCCTTGATGAAGAGATGAACAAAATGAAGAAGCAGAAGGTTCTAAGTTTGCAGTCCCTTATTCTTGGTCAATACTATAATTAAAAAGTGCTAGGATCAAGTGCTAGCTGTTGTCTTAGTCCTTGTCAATGTTGAAAACAACCAGAGCACTATCTTATCTCACAAAGACAGACTTTTCCTGAATAATTATGATGAGGACTGTCCAATTAACTATAAGGTTCATTTGTTTTTTCATATGCAAGAACCCCAAAGAAACTGTCTCCTGGGTCAAGACCTACCTAGCAATGAGTCCAGACACCTAGAAATAGTCAATTTTGAGATTTCAAGGTAAGAGAAACTGGAATGCATCTGTTCTGCAACAAATGGTATCCTAATTGCCAATTTTGCCACTCATATGAATGGCAAAAAAAGTCGGATGGGAGTGAAGCAATAGTTCAATATGAAGCTAAGCATCCCTTTAGTATAAACAACTTTAAAGTATTACTCCTTTTTTATTATCAGAGCATTTTCTTTTTTATAAGAAACTAGAGGTAGAGCTGTCACAAGAACCCATGTCTATATTGATTACAAAAAAATTTCATTCAAATGCTTATTAAATAATCTCCAGCCAAAATGGTAGTATGACATATGAACCTGGGCAAAGAAAGCCTACAAAACATATGGAAAGATTCTACTATCATGGGTAAAAGGGAACCCCATGAGTCATCTACTGGTTATAATTTGATGACACCAGATGCCTTTCTGAGGAGCACCCACAAAGGACAAGAAAAAAAATAATGCCACTAGGTGTACAAAGTACAAAATTGGTTCCAGACCTTCCCGTAGTGCTCAAAATTGAATGTAATTTACCATTGGTAGGCCCCCCAAGATCCTTCTTCGGCATCTGAAGAATCCTCAGTGAAGACCCCTAAGCTTAATGGTGAACTATCTGAAGTTTACATGCTACCAGCCTAATGCATTTTACAACCTTGAATTCTTTCAGAGACAATTCCAAAGAAACTGTTTTAACATACCACAATATTCTGAAGGGATTCAGAATACGTACAAGTAATTCAAACAACATGCAGTTGAAAGTCAACACCAAAAACATCTTCAAATACAAGATGTCATAGAAACCTAAAACTGCTCTAAACGTACCTAAAATCCATATTTGGTTAACTGTACATCACCCGTTAAGCAGCAAAAGTGAAAGACTACTGTACTATTACATCAATGGCTTAAGTACGTATTAAATTATTCTTTGTATTAGGTGATTTCCTTGCTACTCATTTCAAATACAGATTACTGAATTTGAGCTTACCACATCTTCTTCCATCTTTGCAGAACTTTTCCAAGATGGTCCAGGGAGTGGATCGGATTCATCGTGTGGCTTTTCTTGACAATTAACTTCTGAGGTTGGTGGAAGAGGTAAAGGTGACCGTGGAGGTTGTGGAGTTTGTGGAGGTTGTGGCGTACTTGAGACATGCTTGGTATCATCTGGAGAGCTTTCCTTGTTGGGGTAATGAGGTTGATGAGATTGATGAGGTTGGTCGGGAGATACGGACTGGGTGCACTCATTTTGGACATTATCGGATTGTGACACGGATGATGAGGATGATTTTTGTGACAAATCATAGGGACTATTCGGTTCTTGGGGAGACCAGTTACTACACACAAGGCCTACTGGACCAACAGGCATATAATCGGAATCTCTTGGAGCTCTTTTTTTCTTTGGTGGTGGGCTTACAGCAGGGTCTGCAGCTGGCCTTGGAGTAGGAACCTCTCTGGACGATCTGTCAGGCCTTCTGAGATGCACAGGATCATCGGGGACAGCTAATCCTTTCACCTGCAGTCCCTCTGCAGTTTTAATTAATGAAGCTAGATTATGATGGGGAACATTCACCTCACCTCTGTACATAAAATCTAATAATGCCTCCAAGTCTCTTGCGGAAACATCTTTCATAAACACTATTGGATGTTTACATGGATTCTTGGTAAACATTTCCTTAAAGTAATCGCTACATGTTGACAATACAAATTTGTGAGCTGGATACTGTTTCCCACCACATGCCAATGTCACATCGATGAATACTTCCTGTAAAAGACAGATTACATTACAATTACTTCTCAAGCCAACAGGAGCATATATTACACAAAAAATATCTATTAATTATCATCATCACTTACTATGTGAAAATCAGAGTGTATACAGTGGAAAGTTTTCCCAGTAAATATTTTGCAGGATTTCAAGGGCATCAATTGTGCTACCCAACCCTCAAATATCAGAGAATAAACATACAATGCTACTGTGTATGAAATGGTTTCTTTAGAGAGAAAAATATACCAGTTTGAGGATGAAACCTAATTAATTACATTTAATTTGTAGAAAAAATCTAATACTATCAGAGAAAATGAATAATTAAAGGAGAATAATCACTTATTTTGTGCATCTTTGCTGTAAATGATTATTACTGGTGCTGTATGTATGTAAATGATTATTACTGGTACTGTATGTATGTAAAAGTTTATTACTGGTAGTGTATGTATGTAAATTATTATTACTGGTAGTATATGTACTATGTGAAATATTTAAACCACAAAAGCTTTTAGTGGAAACTTTTAAATGGGCCATGTAAATACCGTATATTAAAAATCTACCTAGATTAGCCTTTCTTTAAAAAATAGCAAAAAAAAAATATATATATAATGCCACTTCATTCCTTTCATTATAAACTTTAACTACACACTTCTGTGTAAAATTAAGACAAAACTGTATAAGGAGAAGTCTTGAATGATCTAAATAACCCTTACTAAATTCCTGAAAATGGTCAATATTTTTCTCAACATCCTTCTTTATTTAAAATTTATCAAACAGAAACTTATTAGAACACAACCAAGATGAGCTACTGTACACATACACACACACAGATGAAAATACTCTTACCTGGTCCCTGAGTATTGTAAGAATATCAGCAAAAGTGGACTTGTGATTATTCCACTTCAACGACAGGAGCTCATCCGTCATTGTGTTTACTCTGAAAGAACAAAAAGAAGAAGAATTAGGTGAAATGTAAAGCATATTACTACACCGAATCTGGTGAAATGTATAGAAAACTTCATCTAACATAAGTAACGAACGAAATTTCCATATTTGAACAGCCCAAAAGATAGCTGGGAGACGTATTCAATAACCTTATATTACTATGAAAGAGTGCATCAAAATCTGATCAGATTTGCTACCATGGGATAATCTAAACAGAAATGCACTAACTATTCCTTATTCTAATTTGCATCTTACCATAACCAGTTTAATGTGTTTATAGCGTATTAAAGTGAATTGTCTCAACGAATGTTTATAATATATTAATATTATAATAATAATATAGAATATGAGTGCTTGTACACGCGCGCGAGCGCTGTTTCCTTATTAAGCAAATAATAGTTCAAATTTCCCCCACTGATCTTCCTGATACTGAATGGTGCAAATGTAACACACCTGAGTGCAGGTCAATACGGGGAGGTTTTTATGTAAGCGACATTGCGTCATTTACCAGCAAGGCCTCGCGACCCTGACAGACAGACAAGTGACAAACACCCTGCGTGCGCAAAGAAAAAACAGAAAAAAAAAACTAAAAAAAAAACAAAAAAACTGGACATTCTAGGATATGCTGTTGACAGGATTTTCTTAGTTTATTCAAACTCAACTATATCGTTGGGTTTGTAAAGAGCACACACTAATCCTTCAACCTTGTCCTCCAAGACCTTTCATTGTTTGTTTCTGTTCTTGACGTAAGTTGCTGTGGATGGGATGACTGCATATATGAAGCTGGCGCGATCCTCTAAAAATACATGCCGGAAATTAATACTGAAATTATGATTTATTTTCTTTCTTAGTTGTTGCTGTTGTTTTTTCTCCTTTTTTTCTTACTGGCATTCAATTCTGAAAAAAGTTCATTTTGCTATTGCATTGTCTTTCATATTTCTTCCTAAATAATAATAATTAATAATAATAAAATAATAATAATAAATAATAAATAATAATAATAATAATAATAATAATAATAATAATACTAACAACAACAACAACACAGTATCATGTTACGTTTTCATCCCAGTCTCTACATGACTTTTTTTTTTTTATTATCACATTAGTTAAGTGGTGCAGGGCACGACGTGTATGCAATATCAAATCTAAAAGATTTTAGTTACAATGTAACGTAATAAGAATTCAATGTAATTAGATTCACACAAATGTATATGTTGAGGTCTCTTTCTCTCTCTCTCTCTCTATCTCTTCTCTCTCTCTCTCTATATATTATATAATAATTTATATTAGTATATATATATTATAAATATACACACACTTACACAAACTACTCAATATACGCATGTATGTATATAGTATATGTATAGTATATATATATATATGTATATATATATATATATATTATATAAATATATATATATATACTATAATATATATATATATATATATAGATTATATATTATATACATGCGTATATTGAGTAGTTTGTGTATTGATTATCTGAATGGAAGAGCTATCACAAAAAGGATGCCCTAGACCACACACTAAAAAAAAAAAAAAAGAAAAAAAAAGTCAATATTTGCACTGGCGTATAGAGCCATCACCGTTAATCCAGCTTCCCAGATCCTAGGCGACACTAAGCCAATGCCCTTTGAAACGGCCCCGGGAGGACTCTCGGTGTCCATGACAACTGGAAGTAACGCGAAACTGAAATTCTCTTAACTTGACGACCTTCGATAACGAGATTCTAAAACCCTTGCCTGTGACTGCTAGAGGCATAATCAACTTTACAAAGTAACGCCCACTCTCCCTCCTACCCACTACCCCACCCCAACCACACATGGAAAAAATTAACCTTAAAACAAGGGGAGGGGGAAAAGGGTAGTATAACCTTAAGAGGACAGACACGTCTGACAACGAACAAATTTAAAATTACTTCTTATATGAACACCCCTTACTGTATGGGCGGGAGGGACTCTTTTTATTAAATTTATCATGTCCATTTTCATGATATGGCGCAAATATGAGGTCCTTTCATTGTGATAAAATAAGTCAATCAAGCAGTATGCTGTCATTCACTCAGGTGACTTCACACGCATCGGGACTGATTGTCGTTCATACCAACCTTAGCCAGACCGGTCATCATCATTTGCAGTTGTGTGAGCCTAAACCATTTAGTACTATGTTTATGAAGTTCTGTGGTGGTTCCATATTTTGTTCTGTCTCTTCGCCTTCCTGTTGGCTCTCTCTCTCTCTCTCTCTCTCTCTCTCTCTCTCTCTCTCTCCTATTTAAGTGAGAGATAACCAACTTTTCTTGTAATTAACAGAATTAATTTGGACAGCTAAGCTTGTCTCTGTATCGTAAATAAAAAAAAAACAAAAAAAAAAAAACAAAGGCACATTGCTCTTTATAAATTAAAAGCAAAGGAACTTTCCTGTAACTATTTATAGTAACTTCACACCGACACAAAAATAAAGACTGCAACGAGACCTCGTTAATCAGAAACTTAAAAAAAAATAGCAATCAAATAGAAAAACCCTAAGGAATATCCATTTAGAGCAGTCCCCCGGCTGATCACAGGCGGACCCAAATTCCCCAAGGATAACTAGACCAAGTTCAGAGGTAGGTTTCTGCTGCTGTTCCTGCTGTACCAGCAGCATTAGCAGCACAGCAGGAACAGCAGTAGGGATTTTGCACGACCTTGGTGGACAGGTTTTTACATGGGGAAGGAGGAGGAGGAGGAGGAGGAAAATGGGGAGGAAGGGGTGGGGGAAGCGAAGGAGTGGCGCAAAAGATCTCATTCATTGCCCCCTGGCACTACTACCTTGGCCACCCCATGCCTAAGTGGTGCACGGTCTAGAGATGCACGAGGAGAGAGAGAGAGAGAGGAGAGAGCGAGAGAGAGAGAGAGGAGAGAGAGAGAGGAGAGAGAGAGAGATAGAGAGAGAGCAGAGAGAGAGAGAGAGAGAGAGAGACGAGAGAGAGAGAGAGAGGAGAGAGAGAGAGAGAGATGAGAGAGCGAATGTTGGAAAAGGAATGTCGAGAGAGAGAGGGCTCATCTAACTGACTTCCAATAGCGCACTTAAAACAACCACATATAAGAAACCTAATCCTTTCATGGATACAGACTTCCACTGACACACACAAACCATATATATATATATATATATATATATATATATATATATATATATATATATACACGTATATAATATAGCATGGATCAACAATACATTCATAAACAAACATCTAGAATCGCAAATAATTGTAAACAAATATTAATTCTTTATAAATGACATTTAAAAAATACTTAATCACTCGAAAGATATCGCACGAGTCGTAATCGAATGGCATAAAAATGCATATTTGTTTAGCATTCCAACCCTTTTTCCGATATCGCAGTTAACCAACATAATCATTGCTAACCAGGCCCTCGGTCTATCCTCTGCCTCCCCCCCCCCCCGTAACCCTACCACCACAACCGCACAAATAACCGTCCCCACGGACAGCTGAGAAGGCCATTGGATTGCTAAAAATACAGCGACCTTGTGGGTAAACAGGTAGTCCACCCCCACACGAAAATAGTCGAGCACAAAAATAGTGTTATGTTTAACATTATTTTTCATAAACGTGTCCTACGTACGTTTAATATTATCAAGCATTTATATATAAAAAAACTTTCATCACACACACACACACACACACACACACAGAGAGAGAGAGAGAGAGAGAGAGAGAGAGAGAGAGAGAGAGAGAGGAGAGAGATTCATCATTCCACTGCAATAGCCACCCAATTTTTTTTCTTGACTCAGCCCCGATTCGTTGATTTTCGTGCTAACGAAAAAAAATGCATAAGTGGATCCCAGTCGTGGGAGTTACCAGATTAAGTTAGGACCATACTGAAACATCAACAAAAAATACTTAAACGTACTGAAATATATTTTTATGTTGAGAAAACATTACTAGATTTATTTTCATGGAGAGAAAACTTTAGTAGATTTACATAATTTTGCTCCAATTAGGTAGGACATGACACGATAGGTTTACGAGGGTGATAGATGATCACGATGAAGTTAATTAGAGGATATGAAGCATAAATGCATACGTGAAGATAATCCCGACGCAAAAGAGCCCTCCTCTCCTCTTTTGTGAATGCTCAGAGCAACAACAGCTGCCGAACTTTCACACATGTCACCGGCGTAACGTCACGCTTCGTAACCCCTGGCCGGGGGTGGCGGGAGGGGAGGGATCGGTGGGGAGGGGAGAGCAACAACAGACGTCGTGCGATCTGCCAGATACTGCTAGAGGAGAAGTGTCCTTAATAGATAAGCATTTTTTCCCACACTAACATCACTGACACGTTACATCAGGCTTATCGGACACTATGTTGTGTCACTCAGGCGAAGATTCTTCCTCGAGCTGTTTCATTTGGCGTTCACATCAATGGCGAAAATTTAGGCCTCTAATGGGCATTTGGCTCTCCTTCACAGCCATGCAGTTCGAGGCATTAGAGAATAAAACGACAACAGGCAACTATTCGGTGCGCCAGATGGTTACGTGTTGGCGGGTGCGCGATAATATACCAACCAGGTGGTCCTGAAAACATACAGATGCGGTGGTGCCTAAAGAACTCATGTACGCACATACTAAACAAAACTGTGGCTGGTTGAAGCACCACATAGTGGAGAAAGAGGGAGCCTTTCGTTTCACTCGAATTCGCTTTTCAAACACACAAAGACACATCACTTCTCCACCAACAGCAGCGCAATGAATAAACTCACTCTATACAGTCCTACAGCGGCATGACCACAAAGGGCGCATGTGTTCAAGAGCAGTGAGAGCGAGACAGCGAGGCACATCTGTCTTCGGCCCTCACCAACAACGCACTGACAGCGTTGGACTCGCAAGTTCGCAACGCGGACGGACTAGAAAGGAGCGTACGTAGTACACAATATACCAGCGCGTTTTTCCGACCATAAAACGCACTAAGTTACGATTTAGAAAGGCAATACTCAAAAGCAGGCATCATTAAGAAATCAGACCGATCATGCCGACTTTATATGCAGTTTCATGACGGAACAACATCGTTCGTTCAACAATTCATTAAATGACGTCGAAACTCCGTAATCTGTTTGTTCTGCCAAGGTGTCATGACTGCATCTTCATTCTATGTACGAAGGAGAATTATAAACTTAATTCGTGAAAAAATGACAAACTTCCAATCGGTATTGATCCAAATTCGACAACACCTGGTCAGACATCAGCTGGACAAAGTTTTTTTTTTTTTTTTTTTTGCTTTAGGGACAAATGCTTCGCGGTTAAACTCGAATGGAATATTATTATAATAATATATAAACTTCTATGCGAAACTAAATCATGTAAAGCACTGCCGTGCACGAATCTCAATAGATAAAAAAAGTTATTATTATTATTATTATTATTATTATTATTAGGCCTATAATACTGCTGCATGTCTCAGGGTGAATAACTCGCAGTTATTTAACTTTAATCGACAGTGCCATTCCTCTTCACCTTGACCTCTTGAAAACCTAGAATAATTCAACAGCGATTCCCAAAAAGGAGTTGACCTACATGAAGCTATTTCACCTTTCGCCGACGTCAATATTCCTCGCTATTTTCAGCAGGTTCTTAATATTTTTTTTCACCCAGTCTGGCTTTCTTTGGGTTTTACACACACACACACACACACACACATATATTATATATATATTATATATATATATATATATATATATATATATATATATATATATATGTGTGTGTGTGTGTGTGTGTGTGTGTGTGTGTGTGTAAATCGGAAATGCACGTTAACAAACGTACCCAGGGTAAAACAATATACTATAGCATAAAAATATGTTAGACCGAAGGGATAACTGTCTGATAAAGTATATCATCATAAATGGCATGCAAAAGTGTCCCATTTGGCAAGTTGATTGGATGCCTTGCGATATCAATTCTCCTTTGTTCATATTATTATTATTATTATTATTATTATTATTATTATTATTATTATTATTATATTCAAACGATGAAACCTATTCATCTTGAACAAGCCCACAGGAGCCACTGACTTGAAATTCAAGCTTCCAAAGAATATGGTGTACATTTCAAAGTAGTAACAGAAAGTAATAGGAGGTACAGAAAGTACTAAATATTTTTTGTAACAATAAAAAAACCATTATCTATTCACGAACAAGGTTTTCATTACTTCCGTAATGAAAACCTTGATATGGTGGAGTAGAACACTTAAATAAAATAAAAAGAAATAAGTTAAAATAAAAATGAGCATTGCTAACAAACGTAACTTATATGCATATAATTAATGATTATTTAGTAAATAATAGTGCGTTTAGAGAATAATAGTCTTCTCAAGGAGTTACGTAAACACAAATGGTCTCTTCATTCATAACTGCTTCAGGATAGAGAGAGTAGCCTCACACAAACCTTTACAACCACGATGGGGTAAACTTGTTTTCAATGTGGTGGTATCTGTAATTAAAATGAAAGGAATACTCTCTCTCTCTCTCTCTCTCTCTCTCTCTCTCTCTCTCTCTCTCTCTCTCTCAATAAATATATTTTATTTTCATCCATACTAAAAGCTCGTTTGTTATTAAATTTTGGGGTTTCTTGCAATATTCTCCGTTTACAAAAGACAAATGTAATTTAATCCAAAGAGTACAGGCTACATCTGAGAGGCTATAAAAAAAGAAGAAGAAGAAAAAAAAAACGATGGCGTGCAAAAATGTCCCAAACGAAATTCTGGAAGAGGACCCACGAAAAACGGTCAGTTTCGTATCTGCACACGATCTTGGCACCATCAAAACGCGTAGTCCTACACTGTCGGAAACGCGAGAGAAACATCATTAGACATCGTTACCGTTACAGTAGACCTAGAGCACCTGTCAATCACTACTTCGACGTAGTACGAAAGCCTGGTCTCACGGCGGCGCCAATGTCAAGAACACACAGGTGCAGGGGGGAATGGTTCCGCAGGTGATCCTCACCAGATGTCGACGATAAAATAAACACCAGATTCCAATCTACGAAACTGTTTTGCCGAAGACTCCTAGCTAGAGCAGGTGGTATCCGTTCATGCGGTCCCACTAAAGGGGTCTTGAGTTGACCCTCGAGATATACAAAGGGATAGATATCCGAGATGCTAATATGTTTTCGTGGATTCACTTGTCTAAGTCGCAACTAGACCGCTACTTTCCAAATACTGAAGGAAAACAGCTATTGAAAGCAGCTTCTGTCTAAGCCCACCTTGCAATTCTGGCGTTTTTTTGATGGGCAACTTCCTCTTAAGAGGGATTTCCCCTCCCCTCCCCTCCCCCTCCTACGACTTAATCTAGAGCCCATCGTTCTAGAGGCATATATCAGGGGAGAAGAGCTTATTAAGCTCAGTTATCAACGGACTCGCTCCTTGGTAATCTCTTCACATTTCTGCGAACAGAAGATTCACTGCATATGTGTTCGCTCTCAACAAGCGCAAACTGTTATCCACGGTCTATGTGTATACCTAGACCGTGCTGTTATCTGTCCAGCGAGCGGACTTCGATTCCGTCTACGTGCAAACTTTGCTCGGACAGGCTACAGGCAAACAGTGAAAGCAATGAACGCTACAGAGAAGGAGGGAGCATCAGCATTTTCTCAATGAAGTCTTGCGGTCGTTGGTCTTATTTCCCAGTCTTTCGAGAGTTCAACTGCTTCCCGAACAAAGTGTAAATTGCCGAAGTCTTCTAGACTGTACTCGTGGTTTGCAGGGCTAAAAGAGTCTTTCGTAATCAACCAGCGAAGGACTGTAAACTTATTCGTTACACCAACTCCTCTACATTTTCGTCTGAATCGTCCCTTTTCCTTCTTTATTCCACATGAACTTTTATCACTCCAGTCACATCAATCGGGAACAATTCCGTCACTTCTCAAGACGAGAGAGCCTCCAGACACACACACACACACACACACACACACACACACACACACAAAGCCTTCTCAAGTTGATGAAAACTGTGAAAATGTAATTGAAAATGTAGTATTTTGTACGGTAACGAAACATGCGGAAGTTGCAACAGCAAAGGACCCTAGAGAGACACTTAAATCCAGCTTTAAACAGATATATTTTTTTTTAACTACCTTAAACCTTCTTCTCCTCTCCTTTTCCACACCAGACCGGAAACCTGTGGGTTAGCAAGTCTTCCCCCGAATACCTCTTCGAAAGCCACACCAACCCGACTTCCCCCCCCCCCCCCACCCTCCCCCACCCCCGCCCCACACCCCCCTCTCACCATTTCATACCACGATCTACCTCTCCACTGTGCGTAACATTCTCTCTTTCTCTCTCTCTCTCTCCATATACTGGTTTACAGTCCTCAAAATGCTAACTCAAGACTCTCTCTCTCTCCACGTCCACCACAATATGCTGCTGAGAGAGAGAGAGAGAGAGAGAGAGAGAGAGAGAGAGAGAGAGAGAGAGAATCCTCACTGCCAACTTATCAATGCAGGCTGGGAACAGGTAGTGACGGAATGACAGCTACTCTAGCAGGTGAATAAGCCCACTTTGAATATTATTACCTCAGCGGCCTTCGTTTCCTCGCAAACACCACCCCCCCTCCCCCGTCCATAAAACTCATGAGACTCATAAAACTCATCTCAGTAGGTTCTACTTTATCCCGATAACTACTGAGATGAGCTGCCAATCATTTTCCATATAATCACCATCATTATGAGCACTCCCAAATTCTTCTAATACCGGCCACACTCATGATTCCTTCAGGTCAGCGCCTCCTAATCTACCTCCTCCTCCCCCCCCTCTGTCATCTTTTTCCCTCAAGGAGTGAGCGATATTCCTTACCTCACATATCTCGTGATCGTATTCACCAGTTTTTTTTCTCTCTCTCATTCATTCATTCATTCTTTGTCGAAATGAATCTTCGACCAAAACTGAACATTCTGGAAAAAAACTAAACGAGATCTTAAAAATACAACATGCAAAGTGTTTGAGAGTTTGTGTGTGTCTCTGTGTGCGTTTGCGCGTGTGTGTGCGTGTATGTGTGCGCGCGCAAGCTCGCCTTCCAACAAAACGGTACTCTCATTTCCATGGCCTTTCGCTCGCTTCCTGTTTGTATCGTTCGGTCCTTCCTTCACTTTCGTGACTTTTTACTCACTGTCTCACGCACGAACGCATGTACACACACACACACACACACACATCCTTTCCCTCCCCTCCTCTCTCTCTCTCTCTCTATACTTTCTTTCGGTCATCAACCTCAGGTTCAATCGCTGCTTTCCTTCCGCTCTCTCTCTCCCTCTCTCTCTCCACCTGACTGCCGAGAGGAATAGCGATTTTCCTATAAGGTGGGAATTTCTGTGCTGAACGAAATGGGAAATCAGCGTTCCATTTACTTAAGGAATTTGGCAACGAATTCCTTGTATATTTTTACCGGAACTAATTATGAATACGTATCATTTTTCAGAAAGCCACTAGCATGACGAAATACCGAATGCACTTTCCTTCCTTTCTTGTTTTAACCAAGCTCCTTCAATATCTTCATAAATGATCTTATCGCACAGTTTACTACCAATACAGTGCGGCAAAATACATACCTAATGTCTCACTTTCACAATGCAGTACACACACGCACACACACACACATATTATTCGAGCTACAAATGTCCTTTAATATCTAATTTGCTCTACCTCGGAATTTATGTATTTTCCTATATGTAAAAAATACCCTTTCGGTTTACATAGATGAAAATATATTAATTCCGAGGTAGAGCGAATTAGATATTAAAGAACATTTGTAGCTCGAATAATTTATATGAATCACGGTGATGTGATAATTATTCACACACACACACATACATACATACATATACATATATATATATATGTATGTATGTATGTATATGTATATGTATATATATATTTATATATATATAGGTAATGTATGTGTATGTATATGTATATATATATATGTGTATTATTATATATAATATATATATATATATATATAGTATATATATATATATATATATATATATATATATATATATATATATATATCCAATGTAGCACAAAGGAACACATACTTGAGAATATCCC
>NC_061107.1:82769589-82789589 GCF_015104395.2 Macrobrachium nipponense | reverse complement strand
GCATATCACTATCAGGCTCATGCGACGATAAAAAAAAAAAATTCGTGTTTGCATCTCCCCTGGAGATGAAAAAAAACAATGAAGCGGTGACCAGCCACATAAATCAACACGCCCAGAACCTCGCCAAATTACTAGTTGGGTGCTCCTTTTCCCAGAATTCCCCGGGACTTTCGAAGAAAAGGTACATAGCTCGAAGCGCGAGTGAAAGTTGCAATATCCTCTCCACTGTCTTCCTCACCTTTACCCATCTGCTTTCGAAAACATACACAAGTTGCTTTCTAAATCCATATCACACACACACACACAAACACACACACACACGCTGAGAGAGAGAGAGAGAGAGAGAGAGAGAGAGAGAGAGAGAGAGAATATTTACTAGACCAAGACAGTAACAGACCCGGGAGAAAGCCAATCCTCACCCGTTCCACTTTTTCTTTCTTTTCTTTCTTCCCGAACCGAAGAGGCGAACGAGAGTAAAAGTGAAAGGGAAAGTTCTTACCTTTTACAGAAAGAGAGGGGATGGGGAGGAGGACGTCAGAGGGAGAGAGAGAGAGAGAAAGAGAGAGGGAGCGAGCGAAAGAGCGACCCATTATACTTTCGGACCACCTCGCGGAACAGGAAACTGAGTGAAAGCATTTTCACAGCATGACTGTAGTTATATCAATAATACTTTTCCCTTACCTGGATGATTATGATTCTACTTCCAAAACGAATGTTGTTGCATTTCTTAAAAGAACATTTAACAATGTAAATAGGTGACGTTCGGACCTTCTAATGAAATTAAAAGTTCACTTTGATTTGATAGTACTAATATCTCGCATACTTACGGTGATTGCATTTCGAAAATAGGAACCGATGGTTAGTTCATTACACTGTTTTTAAAGCGTCTTTTTTCGCAATGCATTAAAATTAACTTTAATTCTACGTAATATTATCAATAAACGCTTCGCAACTTACCAAAAACTTTTTAAAAATTAACAAAGACTAGACCTGGCGGAATCAGACAACAATAGCCGAGCCTAAAACGCAAGTGTAGTTGCAGAAGAATCACTAAATAAAAGTGAAAGTGAAATTCAATCCAAAAGAACAGGGGCAGACCCACCAGCTCAGAGTTCTCCCCCAAGGTTCTCCCTTTCCCAATGAGCCGAATAAAGCTTTTCTATTGTGAACAAGCTCATCACAATTTAATTGGACCTTTTCCTAGCCAACTGAAAATCCCCCAAAATTAACATATATTCTACTACATAGTAAATTCCGACTGTATAATTAATTAGATCCTCAGCATATGAGACAGGATTTCAATATTAATTCTTCAATCATTTGCATATAGCGATAGCAAAATTCATTTAGATTTGTTCGTCTTTACTCCCGACCTTGGAAACATTCGAAAATAAATCGTGAAGCTGCAACACAAACAAGAATAACAAATAAATAAAGTAATTATTCATAAGGAACGAAAAATACCACACAAAAGTAGAAAGCATCTGAATAGTTTATGTTTCTCATCTCTTAAGACATTCACGATCATCACTTACAGTCTCTCTCTCTCTCTCTCTCATCCACGTCTACCCACATGTTCCCACCATCTGAACCTGGATCCAGTCATTCTTGCCTGGTCCTTCCGTAGACTTCTTTCCAGTAGTCTGGAAAGCTGGAAAGTTGTGAAAGTTGTTATCACTAAGTTTGGAGTTTCTGGAGTCTTGTTTTTTCCTTACGAGTGCATTTCCTCCCCAGTTCTAAGAACTGACACAGAGAGCAAAACGCAATCCCCGACCAGATAATCAATTGCAGATCAACAGACGTAGCCATGTTGTTTATCCTTATCTACAACTGTAAATAAGTCTATGTACATCTATACACAAAAAATCCGCTCAGGTTATGGGTCCAGTTTACAAAAACGGCATCAGAAATAACAATTGCAAGGAATGCATATATGTAAATGTATGAATATGTACATGCGCACGCGTACGTGCAGGAAAAAAATAACTAAAAGATTAAAAAGAAGATATTAAACTAAAAGTAAACTAAAGTATTGCATAAGTAACCGAACTAAAGCCACTACAATGAAGAACAAGAGGACCAAACAAATCCATCTATACTACAGGTTAGAAACAAAATTGGGTTGGGTGGGGAGGGGGAGGGGGTTGGGGGAAAACAGGGATAGAAGAAAGGAAGGGGGAGGGGAAGGGAGGGAGTGGATAGGGCCAACCCCAAAGAGGCAACATTTCGGACGGCTGTTTTACCTTGTAGAAGCTGGTCTAGTGGGGGAGGTGGATTCGGCCATCATCCTGAAATCCCCACAAAAACATCAATGGTCACAAATCAAAAAGGGGTAACTAATTAAAACTACTCAAATGGAATTTTCGGCGTAAGCATATAACTGAAAATACAACAGGTGACAGTGACTACATAGCCATAATAATAACTAAAATCTACAAATAATACTGTAAAACAAATACACTCAAGTTCAAAAAAGGCAATAAAATAGAGAGAGAGAGAGAGAGAGAGAGAGAGAGAGAGAGAGAGAGAGAGAGAGAGAGAGAGAGAGAGAGAGCTAGGCAAACATAAATTAATTAAAATATCAATAGTACACAATTTGCTCCATTCTAAGAATCATAGCGTAGCCACAATCTTTATATAATTAGGTTTTTGTTAAGAAAATCTATAAGAACGCACAGGATACTACAGGATTGTGGACACAACTTTACTGAGAGAGAGAGGAGAGAGAGAGGAGAGAGAGAGAGAGAGAGAGAGAGAGAGAGAGAGAGAATCGTCCAGCCACACTCAGATAACGGGCGAACAAAGAATAATTGTGCAATTTTCATTTCACAGGTAGAACAGGTGTTCCAGGTACTTGCAGCCCAGAAATCCTCAAGAACCACAGGTATGATGGTGCACCTGTCACCCCAAAATGATTTCCGCTCGGTGGCTTACAAGTGCTTCTCATCCTCCTTCCCCAAAACGCGCTGCTAAACCCCCTACCTCCCCTACCCTCAAAAAAATTATAAATAAATAAATGAAAATAAATAAAAAAAAGAGTTAACCCTCTCCTCTTAATCTGATTGACAATCTTGATTTAGAAACGAAAAATTGACTATCGTTACCTCAATAGATTTGGTAGTTTCTTCCCCTCCTCCTCCCCCAACCCCTGTCTCGAACGCATTTCTATGTAGTATTGATCGAAGTCCAATGTCTCAATCTGTTATCTACAGCCGGTCTCATTTGGACACTAGTATCGTTCTGCATTTATTTTAGTTATTTTTACATTTCGCACAAATCTTAAAACATCTGCTCCCTCGACTTACAACGAAACGAACGGAAAAAATCATAAACATCATCTCAATGACCATTTGATTCAATTCTTGTCCCAAAATAAAAACTAACTGATCGAAAGATCACTTATATACTCCTATGAGTGTAATGCTAGCTAATGAATATTTGCTCCCATACGACTGAAACCCCACTTGTCTTTTCCCCAATTACCCGTCGGTAACAGGTGACCCAAATGCTAGACAAGTGTTTTTAGAGGAGAAAACGCCCACCATATTTTACAGATATTCTGGTTTTAGCCATTGTATCACCTGAGAATGGGATTCGAAATACAGATTTTTTTTTTTTTTTTTTGCACCAGCCAAATATCTATAACAAAATCGGAATGACCATACAGACATTTTGTAATATATATGTATATATATAAGCCACCATCAGACCCTCTTTCTACACAAACGTCAAGGTCGAACGGAGAGGCAAGTGAGAGAAGTAGCGAGTCACAATGCCTTGAATTAAAAGATTATGTTACCAGGAAGTGAGAAAGCGCAATCGTGTCCCCCAAAAGTACTTCTCCTCCCCCCATTCTCCCCCGCCCCCCCTCCTCCTCCTCCTCCTCCCACCAACATTGCCTCTACAAGTGTGTGTACCCTTGAAATACCCGGCGAGGTTTGGCACTAGGTTGACTGACCCATGACCCTGGAGTGTCTCCCTACTAGAGGAATGCTCTGGGGCGTCTAGCCACGCAAGAGGCTCAGGAAGTAACTAGTGTCCGATAATGGCTTCTCAAAACAATTCTGAGAGAGAGAGAGAGAGAGAGAGAGAGAGAGAGAGAGAGAGAGAGAGAGAGAGAGAGAGAGAGAGAGACCCTGTACTTTAGTTATCTGTAATACATTTTACAATTTAAAAAACTTATTCATTACACAGGAACAAAAAACAACTGTAATCTCACAAGATTCGTTTGACAAATAAAGACTTATTGTTTCTCTCCGGTGTGGAAAAAAAATAAAAATGTATTTTCGTGCTTGACATTTTTCTCCTACTGTAAGATAGTTGAGTTGAATATAGAATTTAGACCAAAAGCCAAGCACTGGGACCTGAGGTCATTCAGCGCTGAAATGGAAATTGACAGTAAAAGGTTTGAAAGGTGTAATAGGACGGAAACCTCAGAGTTACACTATGAATCAAGCATTAGGAGAGGGTGGAAAGTAAGATGAAGAAGGGTGGAAAGTAAGATGAAGAAAGTATATGAAAGGAGGTACAGTAAAAGGAACGAAAGTGGTTGCAGCTAGGGGCCGAAGGCACGCTACAAAGAACCTTAAGTAATGCCTACAGTGCACTGCATGGGGTCCACTGATAGCACTACCCCCCCTACGGGATCTAACGTAAAATACAACAGAAAAAAAAAAAAAAGAGATGAATTTAACCTTCACATTACATCACAACCAATGAAAACTGACAGAAGCTGTTCATGAAGCCTGAAAACTACGTGAAAAGAACATATCATTTGATCGTGAAAGAAGCCTCTGAAATGAAGGACACGAGTGAAGGACGCGTTATGAAGTCTGAGGAAAGAGGACGGGATTGCATATCAATGAAGGAGACCTTCAAAAGCGATCGTCGTATTATTTAAAATCTCGCAGGATGAAAATAAATGCAGCCTCGCGGTCTTTGGATGACATTTCCAAATATGTAACCTTCTGAGAGAGAGAGGAGAGAGAGAGAGAGAGGAGAGAGAGAGAGAGAGAGAGCGCAAATTAGAATGCATTATCAACAGGTAACGCGCAGCAGCAAAACCACAAAGATAGACCATGAAAGGGAAGCAATGGTTGGGGGGGTCAGGGTGTGTGGAGAGGTATAGCAGGAAGGGGGTAGGGGAGGGACGGGAGGGGGTCCTAGGGTCAGTAAACACCACCGGAAGCACCTCACTTCCTGATAGAGGACGACGACGACGACGATGATGATGATGATGACTATAATGGTAACTGACGACGGCGATTGTGCGTTACCCTTCGTCGCCACAATGGGACAGTGGGAACCACACACACACACACACAAACACCAGGGGTTCCGCAAGGCTGGTGTCCCTCACTGATACCTCTAAACCACCAGAGAGGAAAAATATGAATAACTATGAGGATCGCCCGCGGCCGAATCACGATCCATACATTTCCCAAATTTTTCTCTCCAAAAAGAGTGTACGCACTTCCGTGTCGCGAGCATTCCATTCATGACGCAAAAACATCTGGAAGGGTTTCAAGTACTGCTGGAGGTATGAGGGCGTATTCAGTTGCGACGAGAAAAGACGATTTACTTAGGATTTATCCTAATCTCGTAAAAGAGGGACTTGAAACGTAATTTTTGTCACATCACTTCTATACAGCGAGTATATTATACCTTCCTCCTCCCCCCCCCCTCTTTATCTCTCTCTCATGCCGCCGCCCCCATCTCTCTCTCTCTCTCTCACACACACACACATATAGTATATATCTAATATATATATATATATATATATATATAATATATATATATATATATATATATATATATATATATATATATATATATGAAGTAATCAACACAAATAACATTTGGCACAGAAATAAATTTGACTCAAAACTGAAAGACTTGGGTTCGATCCCGATTTGAGTCAGAAATGCACACACATACATATATATATGTGTGTGTGTACGTATGTATAAAATGCGTGTGTGTGTATCTGGGTGGCAAAACACCCATGTTATTTTCCATTTCTCACTTTTTATCTCCATTTTTATTCATATCACGCATATTCTCCAAAGATAGCATACATCCTCAGGATCTTAGTAATTCCCTGATCCTCTTTGTTCAACTCCCAGATATAATCTCCGCAAATAGATCTTCAAGACTCGGCCATTCCTTGACTCTCGCCCGAGGGGAATAAGGATGTATATACCACCTACCATTACCAGTACCAAAAGTATGGCAATTCCTCCATACTCCCCTACTCCCCCTCTCTAAAACCTTCCCTTAAATAACGCTGAAAACTAACTTCAGTTCTCTGTCCCTCACCATATTTCCCATTCGTCAATTTGTATCGACTAAAGACAATATAGTTAATTTCTAGTAGAGCAACAGTTTCATTCTTATCAACGTTTCATTTTAAGGTAAATCTTAATCTCGTTCCAAGCTAAACCTGTTAAGAACATAAGTTCATAATGGCTAAATCTTCTGAGAAAAAAGCGAGATTCAACAGAAAAGAGTAAGTCCAGGTGAGAGTACGAGTTCAAACCCAGTGGGTGTTCCACAGTTGCCATGCTCTTTTCAAACTGTGAAGTCCTAAATCAGTTTAATGGAAAAAGTCATGGGAAAATCGCCACACATTGTACTAGTCAGAGATCAGAATTCCTAGGACTTGACATCTGACATCTCTCTATATATATCATATATATATTAGTATATAGAATACATATGAGTATGTTCACGTGCGCCCGAGCACGAACGTGTATGTGAACAGAGCACTGATCAACCGCAGGTATCCAGGGCAGGTTGATCGTGGACAATAATTTGTCCGGTAACCTTGAGCACACAGTCTTACAGAGATACAGCAGAACCCGGATGTTCCGTCCATCAGTCATGAGGAGGAAACAAAAGACAAACGCAAATCCTTCGCCTGCGACAGAGATCCTTCCTTTCGTGACATCAACCAGCGAGAGAGAGAGAGAGAGAGAGAGAGAGAGATATGCTGCTCTTTATCTCGAGCACAGAAGCATCTCACAAAACTTGGTACGTCAAACGGGCTGAAAGGAAGGCAGTTGGTCGCTCTAAGCGAATACCACTACCAACACAGCCTTGCCGAGAGAGAGAGAGAGAGAGAGAGAGAGAGAGAGAGAGAGAGAGAGAGAGAGAGAGAAATGCCAGTGTGCCCCGGGGCAGGCACACCTTGTCATGCATTAGCTAACCCTTAATGCGCAGTTGACCAGGGTAGATATGCCCCATTTTTTCTCTCTTGCTCTCCTTTGCGGTCGACTTTGGATGAATGAATGATGACAAAGAACTAGGGGAGGGGGAGGAGGGGGTGGGCATTTCTATGCGATCACTCCCTCCTAAGATCACTTGACCCCACCAAAGGCGAAAGGACTAAACTCCTGTATCTTGACTGAGGTGTCGCTGTTTTCAGTTTAGATGGTAATTGGCAACTAGGACGGTAAGTATCCTTGAGAACCCATTCCGACTTCCTTCTCTCTCTCTCTCTCTCTCTCTCTCTCTCTCTCTCTCCTCTTAGTTCTACAAGGACGACACTCCTTGTAACATTACCATAATTCTCCCTGTTTCTCTTGAACCATACGTATACAACCGAGTTGCAACATGCATAACGTGCGCACTCTGAGAACTGAGTAAACCGATACACCAGAAAGACAGCAAGATACTCCTCTGAAAACCCTATTATTTAATACGACTGAGAGAGAGAGAGAGAGAGAGAGAGAGAGAGAGAGAGAGAGAGAGAGAGTTCTTTGCTACAGAGAGCAACTAAATTCAGTAACACCATGACTACAACAGACAACAAAAACAGCACAGTCACCATCACAGTTTACGAAAGGCCTATCTGGAGATAACCGTTTTCTATGGACAGTCTTATGCAACATCTTTCTCCTTGCTTGCGTTGGCAGTTGTTGCCACTGTGAAAAGACACTTACAGGAGTATGGTTTCATCTCTCTTTGCGATTTACAAATAAACTTCGGCTACAGTCTTTTCGTATTTATAAAATGAGCACAGAGACTTCCGACAGCGCGACCGTTCCACTACCGACGACGCTAACGCACTAAACATCTTGCTCTGCACATTCCAAGACGCTAGTACTAGTTCTCCCCCATTCTTCCTGCAGCATCAATCCACATTCTTTCATAAAACCATCCCGATTCGCCTTAAAGCTATATAACATTATTCTCATTCTTCCAAGTATCTTTGCTTTCATGACATTCCTTTAAGACCTGGTACTAAGAGTTCTTTTCGTGGCATTCTTCTAAAAAAAAAAGTTTATATTAAAATTGTTGCTATAAACATTAACATCATCAGTCTTTAGTGCAATTCGGTACACACTATATCATTACGAACATCATTTTTGATTCAATGGCAGCAGAAGCTAAACAGAGAGAGAGAGAGAGAGAGAGAGAGAGAGAGAGAGAGAGAGAGAGAGAGAGAGAGAGAACCTTCTCGTTCGCTACAAAATTGTTTGCTATGCACACAACTAATAAAGTTTGTATATACATATATACGTCCACACACACACACACACACACACACACACACACACACATATATATATATATATATATATATATATATATATATATATATATATATATATGTGTGTGTGTGTGTGTGTGTGTGTGTGTGTGTGGTGTATTTGTGCACCGTGTGCGTGTGTACAAATCACGTAATATATAAATATATATAAGAAAAAATATATATATATATATATATATCTATATATATATAATTATATATATATGTGATTATAGTATATATAATATATATACAGTTTGTTGACGCATCAAATATAATTTTTCAGTGTTTTTGTAATGAAACAGGGAAACGTAAACTTTAGTATTTCCTTCAATACTTATTTTGGTTTCTGTGATTTATGCGTATTTCACAGACGCATAAAAAATGTCAAAATGACATGCACAAAATCTGACACATTTAAGGATAAAACCTAGATCATCATCAAGAAAGAGCCCGTGCTGGCATGATTAATTTTTTTTTTTTTTCAACAAAATAACACATCAATGAACTTTCATATTACACAAACTCACAGCTTGATTTTAAAAAGTAAAAGAAAAAAAAAAACATTATTGCTTCAGCAACACGTTGCTCACTAATATGACACATGACAAAAGGTTTTTCTTCACAAGCTACATGATACAACCATCACTTACCTATTGTAGTAAAACAACGGAAAGTCGACGCTTTGAACCATGATAATGTATCCTCAGCACTATCAAAAACACTATACAGGCCACAATCAGCTTTACTTTTATTTACTTTTCTCCTAGACACAAATTGGTAGAGACAATTCCACTGTCATTTATCATCTAACTGTCATTATTAATTCTCAATTACGTCTATTTGTTCTGCACTGATTAATGTCACGTCTCGTTACTCCAAATTCCATCGAACGAATTTATCTTAATTTTCCAACATCTCTGTTTCCAGCGAGGACGACTTTTTTTTGACCGACGAACGAAGCAGCTGATGACAACAAATTACGAGTACCTCCCGAAATATGTTAGATATGTTTCATTTCATTTCCACAACACAAAAAGAAGTTTCGTGAATCGTCGTGTTTCAGTTTCAATCATCCATCTGACAGGGATGATAATGATCGAGTGGTTTAGTTTCAGTTAAAACACCCCGGGTCGTCGAGTTTATCGCTTTGTCTTGAACGGGCGAGATTTGATTTTGGTGGAGGACTGTAGTCACTAGTCGTTTAACAAATGTGAGATGTAGTAGTAATAGTAGTATCTCTCGGAACCATTCACTATCACACAACACAACACACCACCACACAGTTGCACTGCCACCCACAGATCCACTACAACTGTAACATCCAACTCACACCTCCCATCCACACTGTGCCAGCGAAAGTCCTCCTCAGCAGCGCGGCGGCCTTGGCTTACCTTTCCCACCCAGAACTTTTACTTTCTCTTCGTTATTTGACGATTTAGGGCATGCACAAGCATTCTACGGGCATTCAATCACACCGTGGCACAAACTTACCTTAAAAAACTACTGTACAAAAGCAGAAAATTGGTTAAAGATAAAGCTTCTGTGTTTACAACGCCATGTCTGCTATCGTATAAAACACAACATTCGCCAGCCAATCGCCAACCACGGTGGGCGGACCTTCTGCGAGCCATGCCAGGTTTCGCCAGACAGTCGGAAGAAATACCATTCATTTCTTTTATTTGTCTCTCGCAACAAAATAGATCAGCCTGCAAAAGGTCTTCATTAAATTTAAGCTCATGTATGGGACGGATTAGGCGTCAATACATGCTTTCAAACTCTCGCAAAATAACCGAACATTCACAGAGATACGGCCGATTCACGCCATGCAATCGTTTGAATGAAGTTTTTATCACGATTTCGACAACTGAATTCTCATCATACACGTCGTCAATGAAACAATTACGACTAAAATTATGAATACGATAAAATATATGTAGGTATATATACAAACTTAGTTATTCTGGCATGTACCTGCTGACATTAATACCTAAATAAGATAAGTTACTAGAGAAATAAACACGTATTTATTTTAAGAGTGTGGCCATATCAAAATGTGGCACAGAGAGAGAGAGAGAGAGAGAGAGAGAGAGAGAGAGAGAGAGAGAGAGAGGCTTCTGAAAGCTTAGCATGTGTTGGGAATGGTAGCAGCAGTAGCAGCTGTTTGCAACCTGGTGAGCTCCAAAGAGTGCGAGTCCGTTGTTACCTCATAATATCGATCGGGCTTTCCTGCGTATGTTGGATAGAGATTCCTCTCCCCTACCCCCCTCCCTCTTCATCCATCCATCCACCCCTACCTATAATAGCTAGAGACCCCCCTCCCCTCTGCAACCCCTGCTCCCTAAGCCTCCAAATTCCCCACCTCACCCTGACCGTCTGGTGATGTTCAATGCGGACATTTATTACAATGAGGCTCTGGCACAATGAAGGTGAGTGAATGACTTTAGGATAAAAAAAAGGGACAACATAAACAATAAACATTAATGTTGAATGTATAGCGCAAGCCTCCGCCAAGGTCACTTCGTGCTGAATAAACGCTCCTGTACTAATAAATTGTATATATTTAGTATACATGGGAAATAATCTACCGTGCTGGATAAGGTGGCCTCAGTTGCTAAATGTGAAATGGTTTCCGTGACACATCGTCAAATCTTCTCGACAGGGCATAATATAAGGGGCATATAACTTCCAAATGATAAACGTTACATCAAAAAGGTATCAAATGAAGTAAAATTACCATAAAACTACAAAAATGACTTCGAACATCCTATTTTGTTAAAAGATTATCTAATTTTTGATTCCTGACACTTTCATGAAAAGACTATTCTTATAAAAGCTTAGTTCGTTTAATGCCAAAAACCAGGGGTTTAGGACATCTGCTAAATTGAAGTTTCGAATGGAAAAACCTTCAACAATTGTAGTTAACGTGGGTCTCCTTTACATTGAGTGTTACTGATGCTGATGCTTGAGTTTAGGAAAGGCTGAAGGCTGCAACCTCTTTTATTCCTTTTACTGTACCTCCCTTCATATTCTCTTTTTTCCATCTGATTTCCACCCCTTCCTAGCAAATGTTTCATAATGCAACTACGAGGTTTTCCTCCTGCTACGCCTTTTAAACCTTCTTACTGATGGCATTCCTCAGAATACAGGTGGTTGGTGCTGAGGAAGCATAGTGTAACAAAAAAATATCGTTGCGACTGATTAAACGTTTTTATGACGAACGTGAATCAAGTTTGTAACAATAATATCGACGCGAGAGTGACTGGACTAGGGTTAAAAGTGGGCGTGAGACATGAGTGCTTCACGTCCATATCTCTGTGGTTCTTTAATATTTTAATGAATGGATTAATTAGAGAAGTTTGTGAAAGAGCGGGTGATGACAGGCCAAATGCTATATACAGGACGCGATATCCAATAAGTTAAATACATGATCTCCCTTCCTTCCAAGATTAAAATGACCGGTTGCCATGGTTACCGCTCAACTATCATCCCTACAACAGAACCTCTTCAGCTAGAGCGTGACGCAACCTACTATATGGCAACGTAGACCGTGGATACGATCTTCTTCCAAGTGTTCGAAAATAAACTTAGCTTTGAATACTTTTGCAGCATCTGATTTGGGAGGAACCGTAGCAAATTCGCCCATGGGAATCCTTCTCGCACAAATAAAACAAATGAAATCCTACCATACTCCTTCTTTGGTAAACTAAGAAATGTTGTGTTTATATAAGCGTCAGAGTGGCTTCCACCACCTTTACCTTGATGAGCTGAATAAATTATTACTCTCAATCACTGATTCAGTCCTTAATGTCATCTCACACGCCCCAGTTAATCACTTAATCTGTCTATCACCGCCGGGCCACAGCAGCACCTCACTCGCAATCCGATTGACTCTTAAGAGGTGTATTTCCATTCTTCAACCCCAGTTCCAGCGAAGATGCAATGCATTACTTACCTTAATGTTATTTTCCTTGCATTTTAATACATTTTTATCTATTTGTTAATTTATTAATATATATTTATTTCTTTTAATAAGTGAGATCTCTTTCTGTATTTCCCTTTTCTCTTCGTTGAAATTCAAGTTAATGGCCCCTGTTGGCTTGTTCCAAAAGAAAAGGCTTGATATTTTGAATAATAATAATAATAATAATAATAATAATAATAATAATAATAATAATAATAATAATAATAATAATAATAATAACTGTCAGTTCCACAAGCGCTCCCAACACTATGCTAATCCTTTCCATAAATGAGTTATTAACCTCTGCCTATCATCTGCCCTCCACATCTAAGAAATCTTTAAAATACTCACTCCACCGACTAAGAAATTGCATTCGTTTCAGACATCATCGCTGCACCGACATCTTTTATTCTGAGAGACATTTGTTCACGAACCCTTCTCTCTGTATTATATTCCCTATGGAACAACTTCTTCATAACTTCTTCATCTCTCTCTCTCTCTCTCTCTCTCTCTCTCTCTCTCTCTCTCTCTCTCTCTCATCACGTTTTCCAGACCTATGAGAACACAAGTGGCCGTACCGCTAAATCAGCTTGGTTACCTAACATCTGGAATATTTTGGGATAAATTTCATGGTGGATACCTGGAAATTCTAAATAGGTTAAAAAAAAAAAAAAAAAACAAAAAAAAAAAAAAAAAAAAAAAAAAAAAAAAAAAACTTTTCCTCTCCGCCGACTTCAAACCCATGCTATGAAAAATGGATTCCAACGCTTCATATACGAGTGGACGTGTGAATGTGATGTAAAAATACACAAGGAACTGCGTCCTGCGCATTCAATCACGAGATCTGTATTTAAAGTGTGTGCGTATGCATGTGTGCGTACGCGTGAAAAGCTTTTTCTCAGAGATAATTCTTCCTTGTATGAAAAGTCTCTCTCTTTCTCTCTCTCTCTCATCTCTCTCTCTCTCATCTCGTCTCTCTCTCGTCTCACTCTCTCACTCTCTATATATATATATATATATATATATATATATATATAAAGCAAGACATACTTCTATATATTCTGATAAGTCTTGTCTTGCTGTATTATGCAATATTAGACTTAATGATCTATGGGCAAAAAAGAAAAAAATCAAAGATATATCTTGAAATATACATGTGAAACGGACCTCTCTCTCTCTCTCTCTCTCTCTCTCTCTCTCTCTCTCTCTCTCTGTACGAATATATGCATCCTAAACCTATCTATCTATCTACGTCTGTCTTTGATTGAAGGGCGAAGAAGAAGAAGAAGAAGAAGAAGAATCAGCATCACTTGGAGGAACAACAGGGCAAAAAAGTCACCTCTAACCGGCGTCAAACTCTCTCCTTAAAAAAAAAGAAAGAAAAAAATCCTACCCTTCCCCGTGGAAGGCAACCGGGGGAATTCCCCTTCTCCCATAAATCCTACCCATTTCCGAGAAGGTAGCCCAAATAGTCCATCGCTTGCAAAAGCACTACCACCTCTTGTGTTGGGTGTTGGGGATGAGGTAACGTAATTACCGCGGGAAGATCTGGGAAGATTGGTAATGCACCGGGTTGGAGTGGAGGGAACTCCAGTCATTCCCAGAAAAAAACAAGAAAACAACAAATAAATGGGTGTTAAGTCCCATCACAAGAGTTCACCCGAGGCATGACATTTTTCGTACAGAATTGTCCGTTGATTTTTTAAGTCGAACAGAAGTTCGGTGCAGAAGAACAAAACGAAAATGGATGACTTAGGGATGAAAGTTTTTCGTTTTATCTTTCGTCGTCCTGAAATAGTACTGGAAATTAACGATTAACTTGACAGGAACAACATTCAAATGGCGTTAACTTGTAAATCAATGTCTCACATAATCATGACGAACAGAGTAAACAGAGAATAAATCAACTGATAGAAGATATAAATCATTCGATAGAGAGACGTAACAACAGTGACGATGACGCACAAAATAACCCAAAATTATATGAGAAGTTCCTCGTCTATCTTCTGTATCCTCTGTACGAATAATACTGGATATAATTCATTGTAATGTAGAGAGAGAGAGAGAGAGAGAGGAGAGAGAAGAGAGAGAGAGAGAGAGAGATTGAAGTATCACACTAATTCAAAATGTATCCTCTGTACGAATAATACTGGTTATATTTAATTTTAGTGTATATATATATATATGTATATATGTATATATATGATATATATATACATATATATATATATATATATATATATAGTATATATATATATATATATATATATTTATAATATATATATATAAGTATAACACTAATACATTCTTCAATAATTCTGGATCTGTTGGGTTCATGCTTATCACGGATGTTCTAAACCTGTACAATACAACTCTCACATAGACATTCGATATGACCGGACATCTATGTAAGTACAGATAATTTTACAAACAATTTTCTGACAGCATTAGTTGACTTATTCTTCAGTTGCTACAAAAAATAGAAAGAGAAAAAAATGCTAGGGAAGTAACTATCTAAGCAGAGTGGTATTCCTAATTAGCAAGTGCAACAGCATGCTACGAGATCTACAGACCAATAGTCTTAGTTTTGCAGGGGTTCACTCTGATGCTTCAGTGGCTATCCAGTCGAGTCTGGGACTAAGCCCTTCCCTAAATTAGGTGTAAGTGCAAGATGCAGGTGACTGATGCAGCGTGAGTGGTGGTTTCGATGTGCTGTTTTGGAAGTTGTTTGTACATCGGAGACTTTGGTTTAACAGTTTAATTATTAATATTGGAGAAACCACTGTTTTCTGTTATACTATATACATACACACACAAATATATATATATATATATATATATATATATATATATATATATCACAATTCCCTATTCACACATGACCTTAACTTTTCATGGGAAAGAAATGTCCATCTAAAATGTACGTGAGCCCACGCTATGGTGTACAGAGAGAGAGAGAGAGAGAGAGAGAGAGAGAGAGAGAGAGAGAGAAAGCGGAAATCTCGCAGCGCAAGCTATGCCCATAAAAAATACCTGGTGTATCACTTGACACTTTGGAACTGTGTGGTCTGCTCTCGTCCCGTCTTTGCGCAATGCTGTAGTAGGCGTCTCATGCTGTAGTTATTTTCAAAATATAATCTAAGAGTTTTTTTCTGAATGACTGACGTTATGCGGTTCCGTAAGATTCAGGGGAAGAATATGTGAATGAAAAAGTACGGACCGCGATTTAAAATCCTCGCTTTCATGATATGTCGAACATACGTTGCATTAGAAACAGCACAATGGATTTCTATAGTCTCTCTCTCTCTCTCTCTCTCTCTCTCTCTCTCTCTCTCTCTCTCTCTCTCTCTCCGGGTATTACGGGATGTATATAAATATCTCTCTCTCTCTTATACTCTCACTCTGTGGATTATGGGACATTCACGAATGTCTCTCTCTCTCTCTCTCTCTCTCTCTCTCTCTCTCTCTCTCTCTCTCTCGGGATTATGAGATTTATATAAATAACCCCCCACCCCGCCTCTCTCTCTCCCTATGGATTATGGGACTTATATAAATACACCTTTCTCTCTCTCTCTCTCTCTCTCTCTCTCATTAGAATACTGTGAATGAACAGTAAAACCTGCTCCTAGAGACAAATGAGCACACAATGTCTCTTCGGATGGACTAAAATGTCTTTGAGACATCCTAATCCTTGTAACTCTCTCTCTCTCTCCCCCTAGGAATTAAAAGTTAAATATCAATATCAATAACTGGAATGACATAGAGTGGGAGAAACAAAGGTTAACCACACATAAATAAAAAAAAATGATCGAGTTAAACTCCAAGTAAGAAACATCCCAGCAAAAGAGACAAATAATTTGAAAGACGGCAATGAACAAAAATTTTGAGAAGCGTCTCTTCATTACTAACGTCGCGATAAGTACATCCTCAGAGAATCACCTCACCAGTGCATCTGATAACTACGCCAGTCCCTTACGACGCTCCTCATTGGCTGTTGATAAGCCAATCACAGGGCTGGAAACTCTCAGTCTCTTTCGAGAGTTCACATAGGCAGGATACAGGTTCCACCCCTGCTAAGGGATACTTTTGAAGGCGTATCCCTCAGGAGAGGTGGAACATACATACTGCCTATGTGAACTCTCCAGAGAGACTGAGAGTTTCCATCCCTGTGACTGGCTTATCAACAGCCACTCAGGAGCGTCGTAAGGGACTGGCGTAGACATCAGATGCACTGGTGATGTGAATCTACTTTAGTAGCAATGTGGTACTACCCTAATACAAGTTTGTTTTTTAGTATTTTAATAATTAACGAACATTTTTACTTATTTATTCATCAACTCGGTAATTTAGCAGCAATGTGGACTACCCTAATACAAGTTTCTTTGTAGTATTTTAATAATTAATGTACTTTTTTATTTATTCATTCATCAATTCGATAATTTATCCGTTTTCTAATAGCCGCTCTCATTTTCTTATTTTTCATTACTTTCTGTTACTTCCGATGAATAACATATTCTTTGGAGGCTTTGATTTCAAGTCAGTGGCCCCTGTGGTCGGCCTGTCCCACATGGATAGGGCTCACCTTCTGAATAATAATAATGTGATAATAGCAGTAGCAGTAGAGTAGCACTTGGGGCAACCTCGAAACGCGGAACTTCTAAAAGATCAGAAGTCCTGCGCACCGGTGAAAAAAACCGCCCAGAGGTCTCCTTCAGCATCTTTTATGGTGCCAAGGTCAGTCAGGGAAGCAAGGTGAACTTTACAGGGCTTCATTTTTCTTCAGACCATAGGTGGCGTTGTTGAACTGACTGAAGGTGAACGAAGGAGACTTAAGGAAGAGAGAGAGAGAGAGAGAGAGAGAGAGAGAGAGAGAGAGAGAGAGAGAGAAGCAGGAGGGAGGGAGGGGGGTAAGGTGTATGGAAGGGTGTCAAACTTTGACCCTATACAGACAGCGCTGGACAATCAAGTCCACTTGACCTTTTTGGATGAATTTTATTACTATTACCTGTTTCATTACAACCGATAAAGACATCATTCTATTTTTTTTTAGCGAGGCCAAAACCTGAAATAGTTCATAGACTAAAAATATTATACAGAGGAGTGTAAGAGCATTTCCGGTAATTGAGTTTCCATAAGTACTCAGAAATATGTAAATTTTTATGCTACAACAAATTATATTTGTTTCATAAAATCGTCTGTTTCAGTTAGTATGTGCTTACAGTCAAAATTCATATTTGAAATATCTATTTTCTGACATTTAATTGGTAGCAAATGATAACCCCCTTCCCCTATATATATATATATATATATATATATATATATATATATTATATATATATATATATATATATATATATATATATATATAAAACCTGAAGATATGCATGTATAAAACCATGGTTTTTATACATACATGGGTTACGCTTGGCGGTGGGCCATGAACAAGTATCCTGTATGAAAAATGGGTAACGACCAGAAAAAGTTTGGGAACCATAGGACCAGATGAGATGGATAGGAGATCCAATTTTCATTTGCGTTTAAGATTAATATCCGGATAAATACAGGCAAATAAAATTCGGCCTAATTTCACATCACTATTACTAGCCTCTTAAGATGTGTGGGATGTTTCAGAGCCAAGAACAGGCAGTCCCGGGTTACATCAGGTTCGGGTTAAGTTGTTCCAGACTTAAGGCACTTGCCTCATGGGGCTGTTGACATGCTTTACAGCGCTGTAACCCAGACTTACAGCGCCGTTGCTATTTATTCCCATTATAATTACGACGATCCGGGATAAGGCGATTTTCGGCTTATAGCGGAACCCACCGCTGTAACCCAGAGGCTGCCTGTATTTTTTTTTCCATCATCGCTGAATGATATCATACATCTGCTAAACCTCTACGTATGATTTAAATATAACTTTCAGTAATAAAATAAAAATTAACCTGTTTTTGGGGAAGCATATTATTTAAATATAACTTTCAGTAATAAAAATTAACCTGTTTTCGGGGAAGCATCCTGCTCCTACAGATAAGTGAGCACACGATGTCTCCTCGGATGGACTAACAAGTCTTTGAGACATCCTAATCCTTGTAACTCCTTATAATATCTTTTCTTTCCAGTTCCTGAATTTGTAACTGGAAAGTCGAGCGCAACATTGCTTGCAAATTTTTGAAAACTTATCACATTCAACCCCGTCTTTGGTTAACGTACACGAAGCAAGTTAATTCACATGATATTATCTATAAATCTTTCGTTATCCTGCGTGTAGCATTTTTTTTATAAGAGAATAAGCTCTATTTGCGGAAAGTGGTGCGGTATTAAATAATTTTTCAGATATTTGCAATATTTGAAGCGAATTTTCGATTATCAGCTTCAGGAAATGCAAAGAAAAAACGGAGGACTATTTGCCAAAGCTGGTCAAGTTACAACATACAAATTTAATTAGAAATACTACTTAAAAGTTTTGCAGACATACGATACCATTCAGTGATGACGAAGTTAAGTATTCGTTTCTCACATGTCTTTTGAACTTCTTAAGAAATGAATGAGAAGTACATGGATTCACGCCAAATTCTATTTATCTTCATCTATATACACGTATATCTTAAGGCAATTACCAGAGCAAATGAAAATCATATTTCCTAACCATCTAATTAGTATTGACTACCATGAGTCTGGCGGTTTCCCTATGATGCAATAAACTGATTCAGTCACGCTAACCAAAAGTGAAGACCCTGAAGAGGGGCTAGTGCCGTCAGTGAACCTGCGCGGTGCACACTGTAGGCATTACTTGAGGTTCTTTGCAGTGTCCCTTGTGCCCCTAACTGACCCCCTTTCTTTTCATTTTACTGTACCTCCGTTCATATTCTCTTTCTTCCATATTACTATCCACCGCATCCTAACAATTACTTCAACATTATTCTCACCGCAGAATGACCTCGCAGGTCCGTCCAGCACTCGGCCTTTGACCTGAATCTTTTATTCCAATTCCAATACTAAACTGCAGCGAAGAGACAATAATAGGTTGACGGGATATAGTGTTACATCCCTACAGCTGGACGAATATGATAAGGCACTTCTGCAAGCAATCCTGAACGTGCTTGGGTTTCGGGAGAATCAAGTGGACCCAGAATCCTTGAGGACACTTCGGAGGACTTCTTGCCAACGGGTTGATCGCCCATAAACAGTACAGCGTACAGCTTACCTCCACGTGTGAATAAGAAATTAAAAAATGCAAAAAAATTATTCGCAGAAACCTTGGTAGCATGCAAAGTATCCTCACTTGTTTCTTGTTTCTGATCCCAACGAGAGAGAGAGAGAGAGAGAGAGAGAGAGAGAGAGAGAGAGAGAAGAATAAGCGTGCATAACGAAGTAAAAAAAAAATAAGAGAAACAACATAAAAGAAAAAAAAAGGAGATGATGGTAATCCTGAAGGGAAGATGACAAAAAGGTAAGTTTCGCTACGTCATAGCGCTCTGAAAGGAAGGGGGGCAGGTGGCGGGG
>NC_061107.1:82749589-82764589 GCF_015104395.2 Macrobrachium nipponense | reverse complement strand
TGTGTGTGTGGTGTGTGTGTGTGGGTATGTGTGTGTGTGTATGATAAAAAAAACGTGTGTCACGACTATAAGATAAGATAATAAAACAGCAAGAGCAAGAACTACAACAACAACCACAGCAACAACAACAACAACAACAACAACAATGATAATATTAATAATAGTAGTAATAAGAATAAAAGCCCAATTGAAATAAAAGCAACCTTTACCGAGAGAAGAAAATATGATCAAAATCGAATATTAAATTAAGGTATTAAAGTTTCATTTATGTTGCTATTTCAAAAAAAAAATCGCTTATAAAAATAAAATGAAAATATTTCGTTTTCTTCATAATTTCTTACCAGCTACTTTTAGGAATGCCGTTAAATCACAGCATTTCTTCATTTTAAAAAATACATACCAAAGAGAGAGAGAGAGAGAGAAGAGTAGTGGTAGTGCACTAATTATATTACTGAACCAATCACCCTTAATATTAAGACGGTTAAATTTTAATTGCGTCTATTTATAAATACATAAAAGTAATTTGCTTCATAAAGACAAGTATTTATGAATCTTGAAAATATTTCAATATTTTTTCTTTAAAGTTTAACTTAAAGGCTTATGGAACCAACATCGCAATTTTCAAATACAGCTGAAGTCAGATAAATAAGAAGGAAGGGAAAAAACGATGAGTCTTCGTCACGCAGGAACTAAAAACCTGATTCTGGAAGGATTGAACATTACAGGAACTTTATACGTTGTATATTTAAGGTAATGAAGACTACTAACTTCAGCCCTTCTAAGGCTGAATAAATTCCAGACAGGTCATCATTCCTTCGACGACTTCCTTTGCCGCGTCAGGTCTAGAGACTTCTTCTCGGAGAGTCAATGGCTGCCCAAACTGGATGATTTGCTCAGACGATCCATTTCGACGATGATAGCTGCAGGTAGGTGCACTCTACCCACTACCCAAAAGAGCAAAATCCCATGCCCACCGGCGGCCGGTTGTGTTTTTCACACCTGTCAAATGGGGGGTGGTTTGATCCTCAGAATTCACACAACTGTAGCTCCCTCTGGGTATGTAGAAGAAGACACTTGGTGTAGCTTGTGTAGCTGAGGGTCAGGGGTAATGAATTCTTCCGTAATGCCCGGGTTGAAATTAACTGACTCTAACAGGCTGCAGTTCTCAGCAGTTGTGCTGAACTTACTGCTGGGTGACTTTATTAAACTCTGCCATACACACACACACACACACACACATTTTGGGATGAGGAAAACAGCCCCATTCCCTGCGGCAATCCACTATAGTCAGCTATCTACCAAGTACCTAATTACTCGCTTCAGTGAACAGACAAACAAAAGGTTTAAAAAAAACGTGCCGATATACTCTCCGGCCTCGACTAGGAATCGAACCAGGGTCTCCCGCAAGCTGGATAAACGAGACTCACAATATTAAAGCTCGTGTGTATTTGTGTACGCATGCGCACGCGTGCGTGTACGTGTGTGTGTGTGTACGTTCTACTTTTCCGTATCTTCTCCATACGTAACCTTTTACAATAAACGGTAGTCTTTTAAAATGAGCTGCATAGGATAGACTCATGATCAGAGTGATGTAGTATATCTCGTAAGATATTCACAGCGTAATAACTTTTGTCTGTCCGTCTGAAAAGCGTAAGAAAAGTTACCTGGCAATGGTATGAAGCTGACACAGAGCCACGAATTGATCATGGCCCTTAGATTAACCGGGCGGTTTTTGCTATAAACACATGGCCACATGGCCACACCGATGTGCCTCACTGACAATCAAGGCCACACATGGGAGGGAAGTCACAGTGAACTATGAAATATCCAAATGTCATCCGAGAGAGAGAGAGAGAGAGAGAGAGAGAGAGAGAGAGAGAGAGAGAGAGAGTATAGCCATCACAGTATGGTTATCTAGGCAACCTCAGTGCTGATCCGTAATAAAAATCCATAGCGCATTTATTCTTAATATTTGTCATCGCTCTAATGATATTAGTTCATTAGTGATACCGTCTTCACATTCCTGGATTAATTGCTTCTGGGGAATCATGTAATTGTCTAGGTACTTTAAATGAGGAAAGGAAGTTACATTGCTCTTATCTGAGCATCAGTACTATCATTCAAAACACACACACAGACACACACACACACACACACACACACACACACACACACATATATATATATATATATATATATATATATATATATATATATATATATATATATATATATATATATATATATTACGCTACCAAACTTAAACATTTATTTACTCGCTATTAGCGTCCATGTCTTCTGCAGTCATATCAACAGCAGTTGTTTGTGGCATCGACGAGTTCTCATCAGGTCTGCGAACAACCAGCGAGGAAAGAGGTAACACTTACAAGCTGGCGTGATTATCACATTCTGTGTCTTCCCTTTCTTTTGCCATGTAGCTTATACGGAGGACTGAAACAGTACTCCTAGTAGTAAGCCTTTCCTGTGACCTGAATGGATTCATTCATGATTTTCATACCTGTGTGGACTGTCAACTGCGATCATGATGCCATCCTTACTTAGTGTACCCGGCAGTCCTTTTTTTTTCTTTCTTTCTTTCTTTTTTTTCTTAAGTCATGGGTTCGGTCCCAATGCAATTTAGAAAATCACTTCCAAATGTGCTCCGAGTATTGATCTTATTATGAGTTACTCGAAAATTATAATATAATAATAATAATAATAATAATAATAATAATAATAATAATAATAATAATAATAATAATAATAATAATAATAATATTGAATCAAGGAATCCCTGTCACGAGGCTATAATATTGAGAATTAAAAATATCCTTGTCATTTTTAACCCTGAAAATAAAAATATTTGTTTTTAACACTAATTGTGGCTGTTTTAATTCCTCAATAATATAATAATAATAAATAACAATAATAATAATAATAATAATCAATAATAATAATAATAATGATAATAATAATAATAATAATAATAATAATAATAAAAACAACAAGGACAACAAGAACAACAACAACAACAACAACAACAACAATAATAATAATAAGGTTTGTAAGTCCACAATAATATAGCATGTGAGTATATCGTCTTTAATTGATATTAAAAGCTGCTTTCGAACCTTGTACTAGGTTCGAAAGCTTTTAACATCCATTAAAGACTATATACTCACATGCTGTATTATTGTGGACCTACAACCATTGTCATCATTTTCGACACGGAAAATTGTGCCCAACAACAATAATAACAATATAACTATAACTATTGTATCACTGATGACGATTTCTGTACGTCAGGTGACCCAGCCCCAAAATGGGGAGCAATAAGTAACCTTTCCCAGGACGGGGACACCGGGCGCCGTCAGCCGGAAGCGAGACCCGGGCCGGCATTCACGTAATTCCTCACGATTTCCTTTCGAAGGCTGACGTCACGGCCTTCGACGCAGGTGTAATGTCCAATGATTATTTCAGAGCTTCCTCATGACTCATTCAAGACGTTTGGAGTTTCCTAAGATGCCAACACAGCCGTCTCGTTTATTATAGATTTGCGTGCCAGTTACCTGATGAGATGCTGTACTAAAACTATCTCTCTAAGTTGATATCATCGACGAAAAAACTTTGAGTCCGAACCTATGAGGTTTACATGAGATATCTGCAGGAATCTGAATGATTTCAACGATCCATATAAAAAAAAAACTGTCATCGTTTGTTTCGTAGACAAAGTATATTCATACCAACAAAATATATGCTCTACAGAATTTTGGCCAAAGGCCAAGCACTGAGACCTATGAGGCCATTCGGCACTGAAAGGGAAATTGTTTGTAAGAAGGTTTTAAAGGTGTAACAGTAGGAAAAACCTTGAGAGGGCGGAAAGTCAGATGGAAGTAAGAGCATATGAACGGAGGTACAGTAAAAGAAACGAGAGAGGTTGCAGCTAGGGGCCGAAGGGACGCTGCGAAGGCCCTTAATGATTAGCCTACAGTGCATCACGTGAGGTGCACTGACAACACTAACCCCTCCCCCCTCTCCTACGGGGTTACTCAAATACAGGCGCGTGCTTTTAGATATTCAACACAGTGTTGCACAAGCATGACAAAAGACGCTCAATCACGTTATGTACATGCATGTTGCACGTTTATGTGAGTTACTTTGCGTGACCGCATTTGCTATAAATATCTACGCCCACGTAACGTACGCATTCGTGAACTGTTTTTTCCGTTCAGTGACTCAAGTGAGAATATCCGTTTAATTTGCGTGCAACTTGAGAATTACTAGTAATTTCTAAAATACTAAAACCAGTTCATTTCCCAACCATCCATTCAGTCAGTTCTGATAAAAATAGTGCATTTAATAATATACTTATATTTCTATCTATTTGCTTATCAATTTGCTAATTTTTGCCTTTTTGTAATAACTAATTTCTTCTTTCTGCATTTCTTATTACCTTCTGTTACTTCTTTCTAACGTACACCGTATTCTTTGGATACTTGGATAAGTCGTTGGCCCCTTTGGTGGACTTGTTCCGTATTAATAGGGTTCATCCACCGAATAATAATAATAATAAAAATAATAATAATAATAATAATAATAATAATAATAATAATAATAATAATAATAAGAAAAACTGAGGAACACTGTTACTATATAACTATGGACTTTCAGTACACATAATAATAATAATAATAATAATAATAATAATAATAATAATAATAATAATAATAATAATAATAATAATAATAATAATAAATCTTGTTAAAAATGACTGCTGCATCAGCTCCATTAATATTTGTATAGAGTCTTCTCCATTTTCCTTATCAAGGATTTCTCAAAATGAATGGAGGTGATGCAGCAATCCTTTTTAATAAGACTTGTTGTTTGAAAGAGGGTCTACTTCCAATAATAATAATAATAATAATAATAATAATAATAATAATAATAATAATAATAATAATAATAATATTACAGATTTGCATCCTGAGAAAACAACCGTCCAAAATCAGCAGGCATTATGACCAGCGGACGAAGTTCGATTCGTGGCTTTGTTCACTTGAACAATCAGCTAAAATTGCGCTACGTCAGTTTATCGGTACAGCTGCCGCTTCCGCCTTTTCCAAGCTCGAGAGAGAGAGAGAGAGAGAGAGAGAGAGAGAGAGAGAGAGAGAGAGAGAGAGAGAGAGAGACTTCTATAGTGCCTAAGGAGAATTTCTCACTCTCTCTCTACACACACACCCATATATATATATATATATATATATATATATATATATATATCTTAATATTATACATACATACTTACATACATATACATTATACAATGTATGTTTGTACATGACAGCCTTATACTTTCAACCATTCAGCTAAAAATTTCCTTTGGGTAGAAGTTCTCACTTTATAGTGAATTTAATAAATGGTCAGTAGTGGCTTTTATATATATATACATATATATATATATATATATATATATATATATATATATATATATTGGTACTTAGCACAGGTGTAGTTAAATATTAAATGCACTCTTTCTTGTGGTACATACATATTAACACACTGGTGCATAATGAGTCCATATTATACTTATATGAACACTTTTGAATTACCACTCATCATCCAACACTCCAACACTCTTGCGCGAACTTATAACTCACTTCCTTTTCCCGGGGAATAAGGGGGCTGGGGAGGGGAAAGGGGGGAGTGAGAGGAGGGAGGGATACATGGCCCATCGCTCGGCAAATACCGACCGACCGCTAATTGTAACGCGGACACGCACGTACGAACGAACGAACCTATTCTAGTACAGGGCCAGACAGACAGACAGGCATATGGCGGCGAGCTTTGAAACAGTTGCAAAATTCACAACAACTGCAACAACCGATGATGACGATGATGATGACGATGATCGTTTCGCCCAGACATGCGAGACTGTATTGTAGAGCACAAACACACATACACACACACACACACACACACACACAAACACACACACACACATTCATGTGAGCATGGGGGAGTCATCTGCTGGGATCGGCAAAGCATGACAAAAGGTAACGATGGCTCGCACACCTGTTCATCACCTCTTCCATAATCTTCATCTGCTTTTTTTTATTTTCCTTTTTAAATGTTTAGTACAAGGCGTCATCTGCTTGTTCTCCGGGAAACACTATCGTGGTCAGCGTCCGTCTGTCCGGAAAGAACCATTTAAAAAAAACTTTTTTTTTTTAAATCTTTTTTCCCTAGGGCGTTGACTCTCGGCCATTATCGACCAATACTGATTTATTGCAGTGCTGACCAAGCCTATATTATGAAGTAATAAGACTTTTAAAACTTTTTAGTCATTCATTTCACCTCCTTATTTTATTTTACTCTATCGTTTAACTTTGGCACGGGGTGGGTGTGTGTGTGTGTGTGTGTGTGGGGGGGGGGGGGGGGGGAGGTTCGATTTATTCAAATCCTCCCCAAAGCTGGTATATATTGTAGATGGACGTACTAGTGGAGAATTTAATATTATATATAAAAAAAAGGTTAGCATAGAAAAAAGGTTGCGAGACGATGGAAAAATTGTTGACGGCCCAATAAAGTAAAAAATGAAGGTATCATGCAACTGTTGAAATAAATAAAAAAAATAAAAATCATAGAACTCACAAGTAACTGGCAATAAATGCTGGGAATCTATCAATTTATACTAAAGCTGAAATCAACAGGCGCATTACTGTAACATTCTAAACACGAGTGAGAGCAGGAGGGAGGCCTTCAATGTAGTATATATATACGTGTATATATATATATATATATATATATATATATATATGATAGTAATATATATATATATTTGAAAGCTTGAGTATTTTATTTTATTTACTTTTGAAAAGCAACAACTCTGTCACTAAAGATGCTTTATAGAGTAGCAGTGGTTTCAGCAGCAAATATATCACTGGCTTTTAAATGAGTGTATATTCACATGCATCAGAAATATCTGAGTTCAGTAAAGCAGTTGCAAGCTGAGTGCAGATAAATACCGCACAAAGTATGCTACATGATATCTACAATCCCAGGTTCTACATTTTTCAACAATAAAAAATACTCGAGAAATCATTTTGTCAGAGGCTGGTCAGCATTGCATTTGAACCTAGTTCATTACTGACTGTTAACCTGAAGTCATCACTGAAAAATGAAGACCGGTGTATCTCAGTTTCTCTGTAACTGATTACTGATTTTAATAGTAAATAAACATTTATTTTGGGAAATAGCCTTTCAAGCAAGACTAATCTCGGACCCAAGTAGGAAAGAAGGAAAAGAAAGGAATACCTTACATTAATGTACGTGGAATTTAATAAAAAAATCTGAGAGAGAGAGAGAGAGAGAGAGAGAGAGAGAGAGAGAGAGAGAGAGAGAGAGAGAGAGAGGTTACGTCTTATCGATGTATCAAATATTATATATACTTACTGTGCAGTATGTGGGTAAAACATTCGTCGTTTTGAATGCATCCTGCAACGGTTATAAATAGCGCTTGGCAAGGACACATGGCGAGAGCTTGCAACCCTAGAATATCAATAAAAAATGGAGCAAACCTTTCCAGGAAGACTTACAGTAACTGCCTGCAGCAGCGAGAAAAAGATAATCGTTGATTAATCTTAAGCAAAGTGATCATTTTGCATCATCTATCCCCTGATAAAAGACACCTGATTTATGAAAGTACACGACAGGTTTCAGATACCAATACAAGAAAGTACAAAATGTTACAAATCGTGGCAAATTTCAGACAGCGATGAAACTGAGTCAGCTACGGGGGCTGAACTTCATTTCCCAAATTTGTCCAGAGGCAGAGGCAATATCAGTTGAAGAGTACTTATTTTAGCCAACAAGAAGACACCAGGTTTGCGAAGGTATTCTTTGTCTATACAGAAACACAAAGCGATGTTTTCAAGGCACTGACTCAGCGCCTTTTATTAAAACTATTCTTATTCAAGAGGCACAAAAGTCAATCATTTGACTGTCCTTTCATCACTTGACTTAAATATTAATAGAAGTCAATGAGTCAGAATCACAGGAAGAATAACTATGATTTGAAATAGGCAACAGAAATGCAAGAGATGATTGTGGTGAAGTTACTTTTGTACGTAACAGATAAATCTGAATATCAGTCTTCATGAGGATCCTCATTACAAAATCTGAGTCTGAAAAACTCGTCAAATGATCAACAGGATTATCCTCAATCAATTGAGTCCTGTAGAAAATACCTGATTTAAATCGAAGTTTCCAGGAATCTGATTTTTTTCCAAATTTTTGTTAAAAGCAAATGAATATGCAACAACTCTAAAATGTTAGTGGAGGGTTTGTTGTTTCTGAAATGTATATTTGTCAAATCAGGAAATTAAGTACTTCATGTAATCAGGCCGAAAGAATTTTATCAATAAATGAATGGAATGGAATATAAAATAACTCAGGCCAAAGGCCAAGAGCTGGGCGTATGAGGTCACTCAGCTCTGAAAGGGCTACTAAGAGTAAAAAGGTCTTAAAGGTGTGACAGGAGGAAAAAACATCTCAGTTACGCTATGAAACAATTGTTAGGCGAGGGTGGAAAGTATGAAGGAAGAAAGGGAATATGAACGGAGGCAAAGTAAAAGGAATGAAAGGGGAAGCAGCTAGGTGCCGAGGGGACGCTGTGCAGAATCTTAAGTAATGTCTGCATTGCGTGAGGTCTACACTGACGGAATTGCCACCCTACGGAGATAGATAAATAATAATAATAATAAAAAATAAAACTACACCATCTGCTCTCAGAGGTCCTGTTGTGAGTCAATATGAAGCTAGGAAGAGCATTTTCCGTAAGGATAAGTGACCTTATATGTGAACTGAAGCATGACCCCGTAGTAAATTGACCTTTAGGCAACTGTAACTCATCAAATACCAAGGAACAGCGACGCCCACATAAAGGTTAATTGCAATTTAAGTTTACTGCAGCTGAATACTTTTGCTTTTAATTGGTGAAGTAAACTCATCAGAATAGGCTTTGTGTGATGTTAAGTTTTTTTTTTTTTTTTTTTTTTTTTTTTTTTTTTTTTTTTTTTGTACTTAAGAATCCGGTACACTTCTCCAATTAAGAAAACATTCGATTTTCTGTGGTAAACTTGACATTTCTATAGAACGTATCCTCTACTGTCCTAAAATTCATCTAAACCGCTAAGACGTTTGATGCTTTCAAAACGTTTTCCTCATATATTATTGACGTTCTAATAATTTAAATCACCGGTTCTTTTGATGCTTTCAAAATTCTTTCTCAATATATTGGTGATATTCAAAACAACGTCAATTTTAGACTGCAAGAATGAATTATAATACGTTTAAAGTTTGTTTGTTTCTTCATTTGTTTGGTGTTTTTACGTTGAACGGAGCCAGAGGTTATTCAGCAACGGGACCAACGGCTTTACGTGACTTCCGAACCATGTCGAGAGCGAACTTCTATCACCAGAAATACACATCTCTAACCCCTCAAGGGAATAGCCGAGAATCGAACTCGCGGCCACCGAGGTGGCAGGCCAAGACTAAACCGACCACGCCACTGAGGGTGTCTATGTTTAAAATTGGCCAAAATTATACTTAATACCAGCAAATTTTGCGGCATTATTCTCCGTCGCTTTGAAAATGAAAGAACCTTATGTTTTTCCCTGCTAGGAAAACCATGCACAATCCAATTTTGGTTTACCGAGGAGAGTAATTTGCATGTGAGTGCCTGTGTGTGTGTGTGTGTGTGTGTGTCTCAAGCTATCTTAATTAACGGGAAGTTACGCTTTTCTCTCTCTCTCTCTCCCCATCACTGATGTACATAAAACAATTCTCACGTAGGGAGTATTTCTAAAAGCGTTTATAATGCTCCAATACCTTTTGGAAAAATGATTCGTGGATGAAGGCGAAATCTAAGGAATTTATTTGGTATGGCTGATAGTTTTAAGTACACACACACACACACACACACACACACACACACACACATATATATATATATATATATATATATATATATATATATATATATATATATATGGTCCCGGTTGTCAAACGTGGCTGTGGTAACCCATTACAGTCGCCTAAATACGCAGGTGAAAAGGACAACGATGAGTTTCATCAGAACAGGCGTACTACAGTGAGGCAAAAGTTCTAACCAATGCACCTCTCTCTCTCTCTCTCTCTTCTCTCTCTCTCTCTCTCTCTCTCTCTCTCTCTATATATATATATATATATATATATATATATATATATATATATATATATATATATATATATATATATATATATATATATATATATATATATGTTTGTGTGTGTGTGAGAGAGAGAGAGAGAGAGAGAGAGAGAGAGAGAGAGAGAGAGATGCCCTTAGTAACCATAAAACCCTCAAGGGCGCGCACACAGGTAATCACCCGAATTCGTTGGAATTCTTCAGGAAACCCGAAATCAGAGCAGGTGAAGGGAAGAGCAGCACCACCGCAGCAGCCATTGACTTGTTGGCCATTTCCCCTTTTTGAAATCGGGTGGCACCTGCCAACCCCACTAAAGTGGCCCCCGTCAGGCGAAAGGGCGAGACCTGCGACGTCCTGACGAGGCTCCAAGGGACGCCTCCGTTCCCTCCTGCACGTCGCCGAAGGATCGGGATCCTTCCGGCAACCTGGAGGCAGCGTAGGACGTCGAGCTGATTCCTAAGCGTGCAATGTGTCGTTCGGGACCGATGGGAATGCTGTTGCAAGAGAGGAAATGCCGAGGAGCTTTATCCCTAGGACCTCCGCCCTCTGGGTACCTGACAAATTCCCACCCATCCCCCTCCCTCCTCCCAAGGCCCCCCCCCGGCCAACAGCACGCCCCGACAACCACCCACTCGGGCTGGCGTTCATATACGTTGCTGTTGGTGTGCAAGTATTGCTGGCTTTCCTCACGTACGTATTTCAGTTACGAATGATGGTCAGTAATAATAATAATAATAATAATAATAATAATAATAATAATAATAATAATAATAACAATAATAATTCAGAGTGGTTAATGGCTCGTGCCTTTGAATTCCATTAATAGTGTTTATTTATATTTTCTTTTCATGCGCGAAAAGAATTCGATCAATTCAGACCCCTCTGTAATGGCAATTCATAACCCCCTTTTTTTTGTGTTTTTTTGTGGGGGGTCACTTATTGCTGTAGCGCAGGACGAACGAAAGTAAAAATCGCTGAACAAATATGATAATCTCTGAAATAATAAGAATACTGGACAAAAGTAATAACATTCGAAATAATACGAAAATCGCTGAACCGGTGTGGAAATGGCTGAAATGATGTGAATATCACTGAACAAAAGTGACAACTGTTGAACAGGTGTGGAAATCACTGAACAAATACGAAAATCGCTGAAAATTTCTAAACGAATGGGACAACCTCTGAACAAATGTGAGAATCCTTGAACAAAAACTAAAATCGCTGAACAAATGTGAGAATCCCTGAACAAATGCTAAAATCGCTGAACAAATGTGAAAATCTCAAACCAAATTCGAAAATCGCTAAACAAATAAAAATTGCAAAAAAAAAAAAAAATTGAAAATCGCTGAACAAACGTGAAATCGCTGAACAAATGCGAAAACCGCTGAACAAACGTGAAAACCGTTGCAAACAAATAAAAAGAAAATCGGCAGAATGCGTCCTTTATCTAGAAACGCCTACCTCCCGCAACACCCCAACCATTCACTTCCTTCCTTCCTTTTCCCATGAGAGACTGTTATTTATTTGATGGTCACGGACAAACAAATTAACGTCAGTTTAGTTGTTGCATCCGGTTACTGTCCTTGCTGGTCCCACTACAATACCAAATCTCCCATGATAACCCGAGGGGGGCCGGCCCTCCCACCCCCCAACCCCCTCTTGCACAAATAATGGCAAAACTCTATGGTAATCATGGAGGCTAAACTATCCTTTCAGTAGCCCGCCCCCCACCTCCCCAAACCACCCCTACCCCCAAGAGAAGCCCAGGAAATGGAAATCGAGAATCACTGACGACGCTGAAAAGGGTTGTAGTAGTTTTCAAAAAGAAACGCGTTTGCTCATTATTGAAATAAACATGTCCTTTAAAACACGCAGAGTAACTTACTAAAAAAAGAAGAAGAAGAAGAAGAAGAAGAATACTCCCATTCGGTACTAACTTTAGACTTATAACAGTCAACCTGTGTGCTACTCACAAATTCTCATGGTTCTGACCTTTGGTATCGCACGCCTGTGTCACTCATCTCCAGTAAGTCTTCAAGGAACGATGATAATTGACTGAGTCATTCATTTTTGTAAACTGAAGTCTCAATGACAAGTCACGGACAAAACTAAGCAAATAAAAAATGAGTAAAAAAATGCGCCGAAATTTTTGCAGTGAAATCGAGTTTTCTGAACAACGTATAAAATTATCAACAATGACCGGCAGCTCTCCAGTTGCTCACCAGATGCGGTAGAGTGAGGGTGCGTCTCATGGCTCCAGAAAGCGCTGCCAGATGTAAGATCCGTGGCCAACTTTAACATGAAATAAAATACAAACTACTAATGCTAGAGGATTGCAATTTGGTATGTTTGATAATTGGAGGGTGGATGATCAAAATACCAATTTGCAGCCCTCTAGCCTCAGTAATTTTTTAGATCTGAGGGAGGACGGACAGACAAAGCCGGCACAATATTTTCTTTTTATAAAACATTAAAAAGGCATTATCAAATCTCACATTTGTGTTTAATAACCAACCCTGGTGAGATTAAGATTTTGTTTCGGTTTGTTTACTTGTTGGCAATAATAAGTGATGATATTTTGGGAGAGATTGGAAAGTACCTTTCGGGGATTTTTTTTTTTTTTTGAGGAAGTACACTATTAAGCCTTGGAGGAGTTTTACATTTCCCAAAATTCCTCGTTGCACATTTAAAAGTACCATTCTGCTTCCTAAATTGCGATCAAGTTAAGATATCCATTTTCCAGATAGACTACATAAATCAGGCTGTAACAATAAAAAAAAAAAAAAAAAAACACGAATAATACAATACATGAACAAGAAAATTGTAAACACAGAATATGTGGCAGAAACAGACCACGATCTTTTTACGACTTAACTCCTGTCCTTGTTGTTAAATAATCAATCAACTATCAAAATAAAAATATTGCAGACAAAAACATTGTATGCATTATAAGTCTATATGACCTTCTAACTCTACTTTAAGTTTCAGATGTATCAAGGCGTGATCTGACCTCCAGCTTACTTGGAACGCGTGCAAAATTTCCTCCTAACGAATAAGTTGTAAAGATTATATTCCTAACTTAACGTGAAGTGGTCGTTGAAATTATTACGCATACTTAGTACTACTCATACTAACAACAAGGATCAAATAAAAAGGACACAAATTAAATACTTTCATATATACTCATTTGTGGAAACAGAAAATTATTAAACAGAAACATAGCTTTTAAATTCATTTTAAAACGTGCTCAAATCTACTGTCGAATAGAGCTTTGTTTCACCAACGAAAATTAAAATAAATATGCTATATTGTATCCGAAATAATTTTTTCTGTACTGTTTAGCATGCACGTTATTTATTTTGTACATTATCATCCTATTAAATAAATCATAAACATCCTATCCTAAAATTCCTGTATTTTTAACTCAACGCAAAACACCTTTTATCAGACATTTTTAGGCTCTTCCATAGAGCCTTCCTAACCCCCAACAAGAACAAGAACAACAAAGTATTTTGTAGGCATACTCCCAGAGAAGCCAAACCTTAGGTGTTTATTTATGCATATTTGTCTCTTTTCAAGTTAGATTTAGTCAGCTTCAATACATAGAAATTTTGGAATTATGTACGAAAATAAAATTTGTAAATTTTAACTTTTAAACTGACAAACTTATATTTTGAAATGAATAGTAAATCAAATACCCCGTTATTTCTCTCTCTCTCTCTCGTCTCTTGCCTTTCGATCTCCTCTCTCTTATATATATATATATATATATATATATATATATATATATATATATAATATTATATATACATATATATAATATATATTTATAGTATATGTACGTAGGTATTATGAAATTCAAATGCATAAACTTATTTGTTCTGGTACATTCTGTAATTAAGTCCTACGCTTTAGGATCCTTGGATATAAAGGAAAACTACACCTTCCTTGTATCCTTGCATGTAAATATAATGTTTTGTTTTGTTTTTAAGCTCCCTCTATTTAACAAAACGTTTACCTTGGGAATTCGATTTGCCTTGCACATTTATTGGAACTGGGATTAGTTTACGACATTTGGATTTCCATAAATGGATTACTTTTGCATGAAGTGTTCTAGTTGTAGTCAGTGCTAAAAAAAAAAAAAAAAAAAAAAAAAAAAAAAAAAACAATACAAACACTGTTTTTATGAAGTCCGAGACCTCTATATGCATTGATGGGTTCTTACTGTCATTGAATATTTTATTGTAATTTAAATGCTCTTAAGGGATTAGATTAATCTTAATCTTTTGTTACTGAATAATTTTTCACTAAGTACTAATTTAAATGTTCTTAAGGAGTAAGAATATAATTATTAATCTTAGTCGTAATGTTTAAATTGTTACGTTTAAGATTGCGACAGAACCAGTCATAATTGGTGTCCAGAAAAAAAAAAACTAAATGTTTTCAAGAATTTCCTTATTAATAGTCTGGGACATCATAATCTTGTATTTGATTTAAGCTCAGTGTTTAAGTCCATAAGCTTTATTGTGGGACGTTTAATCTGAGCTATAAACTTAAATTCCTTAATGATTGGAGGTATAAACTAAAATCTGTAATGAAATCTTCTGCTTGATTTGATGATTAAGTGAATCTGCTTTTGGTTGATGGGAACAGGGTGAGGTGAATGCTTTGTTTACTGAAATTTGAACCAGTTTACTTATTAAAATGATACTGATCGAGGGCTGAGAGGAGTTTTGTCAAGAAAGGCAAATGC
>NC_061107.1:82699589-82744589 GCF_015104395.2 Macrobrachium nipponense | reverse complement strand
TAAATGCCAGCAAACAAAATCATAGGTACCGATAACAGTACTCCGATTCGCACACCCACCGAAGAAGAAAAAAAATTAGGGAGAAAAAGAAAGAAAGAAAAAAATGGCCCAACCCAATCTTCCCGCAATCCGAGCCGTACGTAAGTTGGCAGCGTTCCAAGGAAGTAATAATAATTGTATCAAAAAGGACTGACTGACTGGACAGTGAAACTGTTCTTGTGAGGACTTCAGAAGCCGATGGAAGCCGATTTCACGATGTCCGAACGTCCATGGCATAGAGGCAATTTGCTCTTTCTCATTCCTGAGGACTTCCAGGACGATGATCATGACAGTCACATGGTCAAACTGCATGCGTCACACTGATACTGTCCAAGTACTTACTGTTTCTTAATAGTGATATTTTTTCTGCTGACACACACCTCTCTGTCTGCATCACTTTCTATACACACAAACACACACATACATACATTCGTATGTATGTAATAGTATACGTAGATACATTCATATATAAAATGACTGGTAAAAATGTTCTGTTACAACAGAATTCCATTTAATAAAAGGAGCCCATGAAAACACCAAAATATAGAGAGAAAATATTATATATATATATATATATATATATATATAATATATGTATACTATATGTGTATATATATAAAATGTATATATATGTATATATATATGTATATGTATACACATGAGTAATATGAATATATCTACACAATAAAGTTGTGCCTCTATTTAGTGATTATTTTGTGAATACATATATGTATATATACGTACATATATATACAATATACGTAATATATATACACATATGTGTGTGCGCGCTCGTATTCTGCGGTTTATGAATTGAAGCCACAATCAGGAGCCCGCAATATTAGTTAATTCAGTCTTTCAACATCCGATAAAATTATAATAAAAAAAAGAGAACACTTCTAACGAAGTTGTGTGACGTCACGAGATTCAAGGGAAAAAAACTCTTGATGTTTCATTCAACAAAATTCTAATATACCAGGAAGGACCTACGATACGTCACAGTACAAACATTAAAATAAGATGCTCGTATAAGAGGGATACCCTACCTGACTTACTGATTGACTGATATATTTACGTATTCTGGCGACGTAAAAGAGAAATGCGATGGATTTGGGATGCAAGAATATCAAAACCTTGAGATATTATTATAAATACGTTCATTAACGAGATAATAATATCTAGTTAAAACATAAGAATACGAAATACCCTGTATTGTCATAACAGACCAGATAAATGGTGGTATTAATACGCTCTTTAGCTTTTTACTAAGATATATATATATATATATATATATATATATATATATATGATATATATAATTTATATAATTTCTACTTTTGCTTATATTGTAGATGCAGTGCTTGTTCAAATGGAGAATACATTTTTATTCTTAATATATAGATATATATATATATATTATATAATATTAAAGGGATTCTATATATATATATTATATATATATATATATATATATATAATTATATAAACAACACAGTCTCTTGTACTACAATGTACAACAGACTAAGGTTACATGCACATACAGGAACATTTGTAAGTGAGGTGATCGACAATATCAATGCCACGGGCAACATAACATTGGTAAGAGTGAACAAAAGTCAAACTGAACATTCTGAAATGCCCAGGTGAACATTTCTGTTCGTGTGTGAATTTTGTTCATTTGCCCCATCACAGGCAGAATTTCAAAGTAAAGAACTGTGTATCGTTTACTTTTAATAAATATATTAGTATGCTGAGATTGTTGTAAGGTACTGCAAGCTTAACTATTTACTTTGTATGTGTCTTATAACTCTACGTTTCATTTTTGTCAAACGCGTACAATATACAATAGGTTTTAATAACGTTTGTGTACTGTACAATTTTTTTAGGAACAGATGATGTTACAGGAAGTGTACTGAAACTACTCCATAATTTAAATGCTAATGTCTTAATCTAATAAAAACTGGAATCTAAAGAAATGAAGATAAAAAAAATGGTAATTGGTCCCTCGCATTTAATAATGTCCGTCAAAGACAATTCACTCTTTTCAAAATCCATTGTTCAGACTCTTTAAAAATTCAGTTGAGTATATCTTAACTTTGAAGGCAAACGGCGCAAATATATTTAAAGAGAGAGAAAGAGAGACACAAAGAAAGAAACGGAGAGAATCGTTTGCGACATCAAAAGAGTTCGAAGAGCTTAAGTGAGAGAGAGAGAGAGAGAGAGAGAGAGAGAGAGAGAGAGAGCTCCGACGAGGTAATCATAGGTCAAGTACAAAAGTGTGTCTTGCGCAACGAGTTCCTTAGAGGGAAGGAGGGGGAGGAAGGGAGTGGAGGAGGTATTTCCCTTAAGCCCTCCTCCTCCTCCTCCTCCTCCAACACTGGCTGCCTGCCTTTGGAGGTTATAACTAGTAACTAAGGAAGCGCTGTGGCAGGTGACGGCAAAGAAGTCTTAGTGGGCAGGATAATGGTACTCCACAACGCGATACCAAGATTCAAACCACCTACTCCTTCAGATACCCAGCGAGACCTTAGCGCCCCTTAACTCTTTGTAACCCATTTCCACGGATTTTTCATTTTCAGCTCTCTCTCTCTCTCTCTCTGTCTGTCTGTCTGTCTGTCTGTCTGTCTGTCTCTCTCTCTCTCTCTCTCTCTCTCTCTCCGTAAGCCTAGCATCACTTATTGCTTTACGTATATTGGACCCATGGAATTGAAAATGTTCGAAATACGAACGCTGCTACGGTGACATAGGATGAAGCCACATTTGGAAAGCGAGCTGATGAAGCAGCGAGAGGGGAAACAGAGCAAAGAAATAGAACAAAAGTGGCGGAGGAGGAGGAGGAAGGAGGAGGAGTAGGAGGAGGGAGGAGGAGGGGGAGGAGGAGGAGGAGGCGGACCGCGGCAGCCATCTTGCACAAGAAGTGGAGAGCCCGCGGCAGAGCGTGGCCTTGGATCAGTCAGAGAGCCGCCATGAAACCAAGACGCCGCCGTATTTCACTTTTATTAGAAAAGAAGCTCCTGCACCAAAAGACACATCTGCGAGCGCCCCAGTCGCCGCTGACAAAGAGGCAATGCAGAAGGCAGCAGCGGAAAGGGAAAGTCGTTTTCACACGCCAAAACGAGCGAGTGAAAGCAGCGCTCTCCCCTGGAAGAGTAGTTCGGCCATCCCGACGAGACAGATCTTACGTAAAATGTTCTTCGCCTCCTCTTCTGAAATTCTCTCTTTCAGCCCTGCACACAATACTAACACATACTCGGAACCGGTTGTTATGGCTACTCGTTCTTTCCAAAAAATGACTCCCCCTTGGCTTTCTGGGCGATGTCCCAGCAGGGGGATGATGGCTGGTGATGGCGAGCGCCTCTCTCCGCCATTTTCTATCCCCTTGTCCTTTCTCCCTCGCGAGCTCAAAAGAAAGTCTCGTCTGCATCAGTCAATTCTACTGTCATGAATGAGGGTCTGGCCTCAAGCGCAGCTTATAAAGCCCTTTTAAAATGAGAGCATTCTGCATCAAAAGTTCGGAAAAGCGAGCTCGGTGTCTGTAGAAAGAAAGCGATGGGGGTAAAACGCTAGTCTCACTCTCTTGAAGCGTCCCAGGAATGTCCTGTTGCGCCATCTTGAAGCTGAGCCGACGAGGAAAGAAAGGATCCAGGAGTACGCCCAACAATCATGCTGTGAGGTCTAGTTCACTCTGCTTCGGGCTATGGGCTCCACCTTACTCTCTTCCCTTCCCCCCCTACCCACTCCCTCTCCAACTCCTCCAAGAACACCTCCTACTTTATTTCGTACCTCCTCTCCTTATGTTTGGCCGCGTTCCACCAGCCCAACGAGTTTTCCTTCAGAAATTGCTGCGCAAAAGAAAAGCATCGCGCGCAAGCTCTCTTTGTCAAGTCGCATCTGACTAATGTTGTACGAGAGTAATGATTCTCATATTTGGGAGATAAAACCTCCTAAGAACCAATAAACAGTGATAGGAAAAGTGACTTCTTAACGTGCGTATTTCTTTAAGAAGAAAGCCTCGTTGCGAGCCAGCGTCACGTATATGAATCTCCATCTTAATTCTCTGGGCCGGTATTGGTCGACCTGACCCAATTTCGTTGGATTCGTGAATCACCAGACCGAGGAGAGAGAGAGAGAGAGAGAGAGAGAGAGAGAGAGAGAGAGAGGCTGGCCTGGCAAATGAGCCAAAAAGAAAGCCACCCGACAGGGCACGTCAGGATTAAATGGGCGATTTCATCATAATTTGCATTACCTAGTTGTCATGAACCGGATATGACACCACCATTTTTTAATTTCCTCGCTTACTCCGAAACTAAAACCTGCCAGTCAGTTACTGATCTCCAGCCTCGCTCCGCCCCCCTCTCTCTCTCTCTCTCTCTCTCTCTCTCTCTCTCTCTCTCTCTCGAGCAAACAAGAACTGCCTTAAGAATTCTGTCGAGTCATCTAACAGTGACTCAAACCCGTATGCCAAGAATAGCATACATTATGGCAATCATCTTAGCATCATGGCAATCATCTCATGAGTGATGATTTCATGACTCAAAAGGTGCTTCTGAAGATACAGCCTCTGAAGTTCGTAGAATCACTAACACCGAGAAATCCCATACTGGAAGGAATTCATAGTTACGTAGAGCACCAAAGGTTGTATACAGAATCAACGAAAGGGGTTGGTATAAGAAAGGCTCGCGATGGATCGAGCTGCTACTAAAACCGGAAAACAATAGAAATTAATTTTTTTTCTTTAGCAAATGTACAAAGGTGAATATAGTAATAAAAAATAAACATTAAATCAAATATGATTTTATTCACTACGAAGGGAAGATGGATGGAAAGAAAAGCTAGAAAATTTCTGGCTACTGTATTTTCAATCTATCCTTTTATCACGCAATTCTTCAAAAAAGTTTTTTTAATGGAAAACAACCAGCAACTAGCACTAAATTACCCAGAAACTTGTCAGGATCAAATCAAATCAAAACATTTACATTGCAGATATCTGATGCAAACCTAAATATGCGAACTCCCAAAACAGGATGAACTATTCAGCCACAACAGCAGAAGCAATTACAAATGTTTTATCCGCGGACCTTGATGTGGGGTGAATTTTTTTTCCGTTTATTTTTCACACGATTAAGTCTCCTCTGAGCCAATGAGGACGACTTTAATTTGCAATATTCTTCCCAAAAAGGACGAAACTCAACTTGGGAAGCTGAGAAATAAATATTCGGCGTAAAAGCAACAGCACCACGCAGTGCTTTCTCGAGGGAAGGCGGCTGAGCAACAGATAACAAAAGAAAACGAACAGAAAGACACGAACAGAGGGATGGGGGAGAGAGACTCACTCAGGAATGCAGCCGGGGAATGAAGAATGAGGAGAGGGGGGGGGGGGGGGGGAGGGAGAGGGGTAGTCATAGTCATATTAGGGCCAAGGGGGTTACCACCACCACCACCACCACCACCAACACCCTACCTCTCTTTCATAATGACCTTTCAACTTACACATATGCTCGCGAGCGAGGCGCTCTGACCCCCTCCCCTACATATCAGACCGTCTCCCGGGACACCAAGTCCTTCCGACCCAAAGCCCGATTCTTTTATCCAAGGACAGCTATGTAACGTAACTTCGTCCCCCTAATCATATTCGCAAAGGATTCCAGAAGTCGCGCTCCGCAGAGGAAGTCTGGACGCACGCCACTGGAGACTTTGAATATTAGCAGTTGGCTCGCCGAGCGTTTGAAACTCATGATGCACCATCGAACCGCGAAGAAAAATGTCAACATCTTTTGGTTTACCTCTTCTGCTGGCCGTCAAGAGAGAGAGAGAGAGAGAGAGAGAGAGAGAGAGAGAGAGAGAGAGCAACAACGACAATGGTAATATCTATCTTCACCGAAAGGATGGCGTCTTCGACTTGGTGGACTGAAATACACTCAGTCATGGAAGTTCGTATCTCCTCCGGTGCAAGGAACAGCTCCGTCAAATACGAAGGCTTTATCTTTAACGTTTCGCACTTACAAAAATGCCCTTCATAGGGCATTTTTGTAAGTGAGGGCGCCACCTTCAGGAGTTCACCCGGCGAAAAACGAAAACGGATAACAGATGCAACGAAAGGAGGCGATCAGCCATTCCCTTAAAAATATAAATTATAGATGTAATTATCGTATCGCCGGCACTCGAACGACATTCATTTGACTGCGCTGTAATGCACAGGTAACCATAGTGCCAATATTCGACCGGTCACGCGGTGTAATGAATTACAGAAATTTTCCCATAATTATTCCATCTTGGGCGTTTCGGAATCTATCAGACATCTCCAGGCTGCGTAGCATAGTTCATTCGTCAAATTGACATATTCTAAATCTCCACAGCATTTCGTAAAGAATAATGAACTCCATTCGTACAATATGACGACGGCCTTGGTTAAAATGCCATATGAAACCTAAAAGGTCTTGTGATACCTGAAAGAAAATAGAAAAAAAAACATTTTTATACTTTTTATTTTTAATTTCGTACGTGCCCAAACTACTGACCTTGCTCAGTAACCTTTCAACCTTTTCTAAGCATACAGATCAAAGAACTTGTCCATTTATATTCTGGGTACGAATTTTTTTTTATCTATATATGTTTTCTCTGTATTACCATTATGTATTTTTTTTTGTCTTGACTATGACCTTGACCTTTCGACTGACACTAACATAACTGGACAGAAGCACGTGGACTGTGGTTGCTTTGTCTGTCTGTCTGTCTCTTCCGTGAGCTATCACTTTTTTAATTTTTTTATTAATTTAGGGGCAAAAGCCAATAGACAAAGTAAGCCTAAGCCATTCTCTGTCCAAGGATAAAGAGAAAAGTAAGGAGAAAAAGTCAACAATTACCAAAACGAGATGAAAGGAAAATAAAGAAAATAGAAATATAACTAAAGAAAATAGAACATGTAAGATCACAGACCAAAATTATTTCTAAAACTAAACAGATTAATCAAAAAAAGAGACGAAAGGAAGACTGTAATAAATAAATAAATAAATAAATAATAAATAAATAAATAAATAAATAAATAAATAAATAAAAACACATGGCAAATGGCAACACACGATAACCATGACGTGCAAAAATGAATGCAAATCAAGACGATACATGAATTTGGAGGGCAAATGGCAAGCAGTGATAACAGAACAAGTTGTAAAAGGAAGGACCATCCATCCACCACCAGGCCAGACAGCACTATTGGCCTTTGTGAAGTCTCGTGATGATCCATTGCCGCTTGCACAACATTCCTTAGGTATGTTGAAGGTTTCTTTGCCGTTCGGCTTTTTCCAAATCAGGGATGCCAATCTTGTGGTCACTTTCATTTTCTGTTTATTTTCTAAATCTTGGTTTGGGGCAAGCATTCAAACGCTTGGAAAGGATGAAAGTGATCATGTTCATGGTCGAATGGAACAGCATTTTGAATAGGCAATAATAAAACGGATAATTTAGGTCAATAATAAAACAAACGATTTAGGGCAAGTTAAACTTGATGGAGAATGTCAGGCAAGTTAGGAGAACACAGGGGAACCTGAGATAACTATAGAGTGAATGAATCAACTACCAAGTCTTCGATGAAAAAGCTCAAGAAAAAATTAATAAAAAATTTTAAAAAATGGAATCACACAGTGGGAAGTTATTCTTGAAAGTACGTACATATTGACAAAAACGAAACCGGAAAACTGGAAAAACTACTTTTTTATGATGTAAAAATCGAAACTCGTGACAAAGTTAAATGGAACAAAGTTGACAGACAAATGTTGTCGAATCAACACTAAATCCTGATATAAAATACAAAACTCAAGTTGACTAACAGATGACACATGTAAGCAATATAAGCAATGAAAAGCTTACCCCTCTTACTAGCACATGAACGGTGTCTATCAGAAGCAACTAACTCATCCTGCATGCAACAAAACGTCTGCGAATAAAATTACAAAAGTGAATTCGAACAAAATAAATTGAATAATCATACAAGTAATAACATAAAAATGATTGAACAATGTATCATTAAAAATATTAAATAACTGCAAAGCCGATCGAGATCAATATGACCTACTTACAAATAATGAAAACATCAGGAACAAGTGGTGTGATGGTAATGAAATAATCAAGAATGCTAAACGGACGGATTGTGAGACAAGAATAAAGATAATTCAGATGAAAGTACGACAAAACCTCGGTACAAAATAGGTACACACACAGCAAATAAAAATACGTAACGCGGATAAGAGAAGGAGCAATGACATAACTGACATATAAGCAAACAAACCACCCTGATCAAAATTATAATTATTCAAAAACTAACGAAAATTAACAATATACGTATCAGAAATAACTGAATAATGTCTAACACAAGCAAAGCACGAGAGGACGATCTTTATCCTCCGTGAGATGAACTATACTTACTGCCCTGATCAATGAAATCAAAATTGATCAACAGAAAGCTAACGGGTTAGAGCTGTAAAATAATGACTAGCAAGATGAAAATGTGACAGAAAATAATGTTAAATAACACAAGCAGTACAGATGGGGGCGACCGTTGCGATAGTTTAACCACCTCAAGGATGGCGCACAAAAATAAATGAAATAAAATTGCAGTGTGGTGCTCCAGAGTACAAGCCATGACATGACAGATTTCCCTCACCGTCCTCGAGAGATAGGGATGATGGCTGTAGGCACCCATAGGTTTACCTGCTGAGTTACTAGCAGCCACTGCCTGGTTCTAACAGGTCCTGAGTTGGGTGGACGCGAGGGTTAGATGCTGATCACATGTATATAAATTTTGTCTCTAGGACATTGAGCTACTGTGCGATGATTAGTTCCTTGCCTCAGCCTCTCATGAATTACTTTAAAAGCCTTAAATTACCGAAAGATATTAGTTATATTGCCTCTAACTAGACCAAAGCAGCCCATCCAGTCAGAGTAATCAAAAATTTTTCTGACAAACCAATATATGAAGGAGTAATTCTGACCTTACAGACAACCATAAAGAATTGATTCAACAGACGCATATCAAAGTAATCCAGTCAAGACAACAAGTCTTTGAATGGTTTAACAATATAGTCAAAAAGCTACGAGAATGTATCCTGAAAAAAGCTTGAGACAAAAACAAAAATTATTAAGAGGTGAAACAAATTTAAAGATAATATAAAAAAATGAAAGCTTATTAACATAGTAGAGGAATCCAAGAACCGGGACGATATACATCGATCTTCTCTGATATAATATTGCAGTCAGTACGTAATTAGCTTATAAACATAAGATGGAAAATACTGAAAAGACATGGACGGTAATGCAGGCTAACCAATCCTAAAAATCTAGGTGAAAAAATAAAAAAAAAATAAAAAAAATAAGATAAAATAAAGAAATAAAAAATATAAAATAAAAATAAAGTGATGCAGCAGTTTTGTAAAATGAATAAAATATACACGAAAACAATTACTATAATTGTGCAGCGAATGGGTGGTACACCGAAATACGGAAGTGATTTGATTAACAATTAGAGGGATTTACGAAAAAAAAGAAATCCTACCTTATCCCATTAGACATATTCATAACATAAAACATTGGTTCAATTCTGGCGTAGTCGCACTGGCACATCTGAGGCGCAAAATCTACTGATATAAATCTTACCAACTCATTGACGACGTCAAAACCCAATCATCATCTGCCATGATGCAAATGTTTGCGGTCATCGTTGATGGTGTATGATTGCGCATCCGAGACACTGAGATATGCAACAACGACTGAACAATGTAAAAAAAAGTCAATGGAGTTGAAATACAACGTCATAAACACAACTGTGATGCCCAAGAAGAGAAAACTACATTACTCTTAATGTCAGGGTTTTATGAGAAAACTAATATATATATATATTATCATATAGATTAATAATGATAGATAATATTATATTTTCCGAGACATAACATTTTCATTTTTCCTATGTGGAATACAAATAAATAAATAAATAAATATATATATATATATATATATATATATATATATATATATATATATATACATATATATATATATATATATATATATATATATATATAGTATATATATATATTTATTTATTTATTTGTATTCCACATAGGAAAATGAAAATGTTATGTCTCGGAAAATGCCCAACAGTTTCCTTAATAAACGCTCCAAGAAGAGGTCCATTGGAGGAGGTAACTGTTGGGCATTTTCTGAGGCATACCATTTTCATTCTCCTATGCGGAATACAGCTGAATTACCAATATCTTCGTGCCTAAGAAGATCACCAGTACTATATATATATATATATATATGATATATATATATATATATATATATATATATATATATAATTTACACATATATATATACATACATAAAACAACGAAGGCCCATAAAGGTAACAAACTTCACTTCCGAGTAACTGACCAGCAGGAGTGTCTCGTGTCTTCACAGAATCAAAGTAAAGCAAAGAAGTCATTGAAGACCGCATAGGTACCTTTCGTGCAGGGTCAAACCCTCTTCCCCACCTCCTCCTCCTCCTCCTCTTCAGCACACACCCCTCCCCTCGCCCTCGCCCCCCCTTTCAAAAGCAGATGAAGCTGAGTGCGCAACATGGGAGATGATGATGATGATGGCTCCGGCTCAATGGGGCATCTTCCGTTGCAACATACCCTCCTGTTAACAGGAAGAGCCACTCATGCCCAACATACCACTAGAATGACAGAGGCTCCTGTTGGATTCCATTACTGGAATTCTCCTAGTAATGAATTAAAAGAAAAATACAGTCATGTCAATTTTCCTCGGGGGAATTATTTTGGATATATGCATCATTAAGTGGCTTAGGAGAGATTCCTGACGAAGATTAAGCCATAAACATATTTCTGGAGATTTTCTATGATCATTGCAGGCTTTCGTCACTATATTACCAATAAGCTAGCAGACCTCGAGCAAACTACTTTATTCTGTATTAGTTTGCTTAATGAATTACTAGTGGTTAAGTTTATTCTTTAAAATAATAATAATAATAATAATAATAATAATAATAATAATAATAATAATAATAATAATAATAATAATAATAATACAAAGACTTATGGACACGGAAACATTTATCCCTACCTCATATAAAAAATTCACAAGCTATATACAAAAGGATAAAAACATTCCAAAGATATTTAAAAGAAAAAAAAAAAAACATTTTTGCAAAATGCAAATCTGACAGTATCGTCTGCCACAAAATAATTGCCCCGCGATGCATCTTGGGAGTGATGACGTCAGATGGTGAGTCACTGTAAAAGCTTATGAGTTCTCGACAAAAAAGTTTCACGACGTCTAAGAACATATATACTGCAGCCACTCCTTAACTTACGATCATTTATGATGACGGGAAATAAAAAAAGTATACAGAATTTTATTTTGCGATATCCATCGCGGCTTGGGTAGGCAATCAGCACATTTAAATAGTAAATATTTTGGCGATGATTAACACACACATCTAGTTTTCTTTACTTTCCCTCTACCGTCACCACCTCTGCCACCCACAACAATCATCTAACACTCCTCAAGTTAACAGAACTGGAATATAAAATTTAGGCCATAGGCCCAGCGCTGGGACCTGTGAGGTCATTCGGCGCTCAAAGGGAAGCTGCAAGTAAAGACTGTTTGAAATGGGTAACAAAAGGAAGACCTCTAAGTTTCACTATGAAACAATTGTTAGGCTTGATTTGATTTGATTTTTTATTTATATAGATTTTTGGCATTATGCCAAGCACTGGGGCAACTAAGGCCATTCAACGCCGAAACGGAAATTGGCAGTAAAAGGTTATAAAGGTATAACAGGAGGAAAACATCGCAGTTGCACTATGAAACAATTGTTAGGAGAGGGTGGAGAGTAAGATTGAAAAAATAATATGAACGGAGGTACAGTAAAAGGAATGAAAGTAGTTGTAGCTAGGGACGCTGCAAAGAACCCTAAGTAATGCCCACATTTAACGGAATGAGGTGCACTGACGGCACTATCCCCCCTACGGGTAACATTATTAGGAGAGGGCGGAAAGTAAGATGGAAGAAAGGGAATATGAACGGAGGTACAGCGAAAGGAATGAAAGGAGTTGCAGCTAGTGCCCGAGGAGGCGATGCAAAGAACCTTGAGTAATGGCTACAGTGCACCGCGTGAGTGCACTGATGGCGCTACCCCCTGTAAAAGGGCTTGATTCAGGGTATATAGAATGGTCCCTTATTCTATATACCTTGGCTTGATTAACAGAGGCACATTGAACTGTTAGGTACGGCGCCCATCTGTCCCTCCTCGTCCGGTTCGAGATTCGAACACGGTTCGTCCAGTTGTGAGCTACACCAACGCCATCTGGAATTGTCTCAATTCAAGATGGCGATGTCTACACGCATTATTACTCATTCTATAAACAGCACTGAAAATATAGCGAATACCTCACTCAAACCCATATGTATGGTTTCTCTTCTATTTCTACGTCTGTGTAAGTGACTGTTTTCTGAAAAATCCTACGTAAAAGCTTAAAATGCAAATAAAGTTCTACAGTAAAGCTTGTGAATACAAGACGGACATAATCGAATAAAAATTCCTTGCACAACCTGTAAAATACTCATTAAGATTCGGAGGGCCTACGGCTGGTTAGCTTAGTCCTGAATGAACGTGAGGATGTAATAGAACTCAAGAAAAAATCTTTATGATAAGGTGTATAAAACATGACTGAAAAAAATGTTCGCTTTTGTAAAGGACAAAAGAAATTCAGACAGTTTACTTAAAGTGAACTCGAAGAACAGTCAGTCTTAAGGTATCCTAAATTTAGAAAAACGTTCCAAGGTGTCCAATAATCTCTCGTCTCAATATGAAGAAGTTCCAACTAGCCGCAGACTAGACTAAGAAAAAAAAAAAGATAAAATAAGATAAAAATTAAAGGAAATTAAGTACAAGGACTTGAAGGTAGAACTAGGACAAAAACCCTAAAGATGAACTAAGACGTAACAGTTAGAGGTGTTGGGCAGCAAGGATGAAGAAGGAAGAGAGAAAAGAGGTGAAACAGAAGGCGAAGAAGTGGATGCAGCTAGGGGCCGAAGGGACGCTCAAACACCCTTCCATAATGCCTACGGTGCGCCATGCTCTATGCGCTACCCAACTACATCATCTTCAAGCAATCAGGAAATTTTACGAGTAAATCTATTCATGTCCCAATGCGCTCTGTGTTGTTCTGCCTAAAAAAAAAAAAAATTACAATTAAATTGAAGTGAATCGTTTTCCTCGCATGCAAAATAAAGCTGTTTCGCTAAATCTGATTTGCGAGTGATTTCAGAAGTTAAAAATGTTCCCAGTTGTACTCTGCTCCTCGAAGGGAAGCAAAGAAGAAGAAGAAGAAGAAGAAGAAGAAGAAGAAGAAGAAGAAGAAGATGAAGAAGAAGAAGCTTCGGCAAAGAAGCTGGTGTTTAATGGCTCTCCTACATGCGAAACATTTTCCGGAGATCAACGACCTCAGTCAATGTGACGTTTTTTGAAAGAGAGTCCGCATTCTGGGCGGTGCCAAACGCACTATACCCAGTGAAAAAAAGCGTCAAGTCGGCGTTGTTGTAGAAGTACGCAGAACACAAATCACACCCGAGAGCAAAATCGTTGCAGCGAAAGCGGTGGTGCCCTGAGGCGATGCCCTTGGGTAAACGTGGTGACAATTAGTATAATTGTCAGTGTCCAAAATATATAAGAAAGGAGAAAGTCAACGTGACGTTTGATAATAGTGAAGCATTTTTGAGTGTAATAAGGACTTACGAAGGTAAGGTAATAAATACTCGTATACTTGTAATTCCTCCTCGTAAATGGATTATGAAATGAGCATCACGATTCTGAATAAATGCGAGAAAGAAGAACTGATGAAAGTTCTTGAATCTCACATCGCACTTTTAGAGATAACAGAGATGAAAAGCATAGAGATTATACCTTCTCAAATTAAAAATAAAAATGTTTCAAATGTTATATATGTGGTGTCGAGGGTCACTTAGCGAAGGGGAATTCCCCAAAATGAGAAAAGGCAAAGGAGAAAAGGGAAATAACGAGAAGAAAGGAAGAATTGCGGAAGCAGAAAAAATTCGGAGAGTAAGGATAAGACTAATAATAATAATATTTTTTTATTTTCAGCTCAAGGCCATATACATGGAATACACAAAGAATAGACAATAAAATACAGTCTAGATACATAAGATAACTGAAAAAATAATTAATCGGTAATCTCCATACTTGCTGAGATAGTATAAAAGATGGTAATCAAAGTAATGGTCATAACCGTACTAAGATTGAGAATAGTTCAAAAATTGAATGTATAAACTATACTGATTACAATCACAGTAATAATGACAAAAGGAAAATACCAGTAATGACAATAATTATAGCAATACAATAATAATGACAGATTCTGCGATGACATTTTGCAAAAAAAAAAGACGAGAAAAGGTAACGATCCCAGTAATTATTTAAAGAAAAAATTACGAGTCATTCTCTTCAAAACTGTGGGTGTAGTAAGAGCTTAAGTACATATAGATACCAATAAGGATGATAAACTGGAAAAAAGTTAAGTATATCTTAGTTTAACCAGACCACTGAGCTGATTAACAGCCCTCCTAGGGCTGGCCCGAAGGATTATTAGATATTTTGACGTGGCTAGGAACCAACTGGTCACCTAGCAACGGGACCTACAGCTTATTGTGGGATCCGAACCACATTATATCGAGAAATAAATTTCTATCTCCAGAAATAAATTCCTCTGATTCCGCGCTGGTCGAGCCGAGAATCGAACTTCGGACCACCGGATTGGTAGCCGAGCGTGTAAACCACTTGCCCAACGAGGAACTTTGATAAACTGGAAAGAGACGAATCATGAGAACAGGTGACATGAAATTGGGGAGAATGAAACAGACGCCGAAGTCATGAACACAGACTAGGAAAATCGGAAACAAGCGATGCCCTTGGGTAAAAAACAAAACTGTATAATAAGATGATAACGTTGATAAAATAAGCGATAATTCATATAACTTTTTTATCATAACGTTCAACGTCAGTAGCTTTAATAGTTTACATAATCAGACTAAAACAGCTATTTTTATGTATGTTCATAAGATAGACGTAGGTGTTTATAACACAGCATTAAAGACAAAAATAAATTAGAATAAGCAAGAAAGCTTAGCAATATTATATCAAATAGAACGCATCTGATAAAAGGAGGGTAGGCAACTATCATAAGTAAACTTTCCCAAGTAAGTCTCATAAACAGTGAGAATGACACATAGGGTCATAGCAGTATTTCATGTTAATATATATTATATACTATATATATATATATATATATATATATATCTATATATTTAAATATTATATATATATATATATATTTATATATATATGTGTGTGTATGTGTGTGTGCGTGTGCACTCCCCTGGTAATAGAATATAAAGCATATGCAATTTAGGCCGAACGCCAAATACTGGGACCTATGAGGTCATTCGGAGCTGAAAGGAAAATTGAGAGTAAAAGATAACAAAGGAGTAACAGAAGGAAAACATCGCAGTTGCACTATGAAACAACTGTTAGAAAATGGTGGGAAGTAAGACGGAAGAAAGCATAAGAATGGAGGTACAGTAAAATCAATGAAATGGGTTGCAGCTAGGGGGCCGAAGAGATGCTGCAAAGAACCTTAAGTAATGCTGACAGTGCACCGCACGTGATGTGGATTGACGGCGCTAAACTCCCTACGGGATCCCTCTGGTAATGACATAAGGGATGATTTGAATTTCTTATTGAAGGGATTGGAGAGCTTTAGATTTCTCCACAGTTTCCGGGTTGTTGAAAACGGTGTATCTATTAATGCTAGTAATGTGATTACCAGGGTTATTTATCCTGTTACTATTAAAAGTTCAATTAGGAAAGGACGTTCAGATAGGTTATACTATTTATAATTGCTCAAGAGACTGCCCTTAGAATGCTGAAACTCCAAGTTTTGACGTACTCTTCTAAGTTTTGTTGGATTTGCTGATGGAATATGGACTGCAGTTGGCAAAAATAGAAACAATTTTAGGATTTCAGAGATATCCGATGTCGCTACCAACTCTTATCTTAAAGTGAAGAGAACGACCATTCTATTATGGCCTATGTGAATGGAGATATCGGCTACTGTGTCTTATAAGAATTTTTATTAAATTTAATGTATTTTCTTTAGAATAGAAAATCACTTTGGTCTGTCATATAAGATAAAATTATGACCTTTTACACAAGTTTTTTTTTATCAATAATACAAAGATCCTATCAAAATACTGGTACATAGCTCTTTCAATCTCCTTGCCAAGAAAACCCGAGGAGATGAAGAAATGTATACTTAAATAGCCTCGGTTTGTAACTATTAGCCTACTAATAAAAAGGCACCGTACTGTATTTACCAAAGTCAGAAGGGATTTGTGGAACAGTATGGCCACGATATTATTATCATTATTATTATTATTATTATTATTATTATCATTATTATTATTATTATTATTATTATTATTCAAAAGATGAACCCTTTTCATTTGTAACAAGCCCACAGGAGCCTTTGACTTGAAATTCAAGATTCCGAAGAATATGGTGTTCATCTGAAAGAAGTTAACAGTAAGTAACAAGAAATACGAAAGAAAGAAGAGGTCAGTTATTAGAAAAAAAATCAACAAATTAATAAAATAAAAACACGAAAAAATGTAAGTAAATTATAAAATACAAGAACTGCTGTAGGATGGTAACAAAAGGTAAAGCAATTTTGTATTGTACCTTCCGGTTGTTGAATGAATGAGACATATAAGCAATTAGTTATAAGAGAAAAAGTTACTCTCCTCACGAATATGGAATGTAAGATGTAACAGGATTACTTGATCAGCATTATGAGGAAATAAATAAATTAAAACGTTTTGACAAAACAGATGAAGTTGTTATGAAATACGATGTCACGTTGAACATTGCACACAACTACCCACAATTCGACTGTCAAGTTATTCGGGAAAAAGTAACTGTTATATTTATAGATACATAACTGAGAGATAATATATAAATATACATGCAAAGCGCTGCTAACTGAAGGCAAATAACACCTGATGAATGTTACTTGTGTAGTTACTGTGGTGAAGTAGGGAATACGATAAATATATCTAATTTTTGGACAAGAGACTTAAAGAATGGTTTAAAAATGCCTTTGGGAAATTATGTAGAGCCAAAACATGGAATTTTCTTCAAGTATAAAAACTTGTCTTCGCAAATTCTTAATTGTAAGCATCGGGACACTGTAAATGTTTTTATTGTTAGACTTAATTTCTGAATTTGTTGTGGATAAACAATTAAGTTCCTAATAGGCGACCTTCGCTTAATTAGTTTTATTAAAGAGAAAATATTTCAAAAGTGGTATGGCCTTTGAAAATCAATAAAATGTAATGGATACGGTAATGTTTATGATGAAATAAGAAAAAAGTTAGCAAGAATTAACATGGTTATCTGAAATCAAGGCACCCTGCGTATTTATACAAGAATCTGTAGACATGTTGACACAAGCCCATTTTGGCTAGGACAATCGTCTCTTTAAGAGACGGAAGATTTCTTAATTAAATAGATCTTTGTTGTGTCCAAACGTGATAGAAGATGCAATGGAGTTTGCAGCGTCACACAAATTCGTAATGACTTATTTACATTTATGTTTGGCTTTAGTTCTATAGATCTGGTCTCTAGGAGACTGCAGTACATCATCAGACGCATGATTGTAGTCCCATGAGTCACACACAAACAGGACGTCACCAGGATATTGGCTGCAGAGCTAATGCACTTTTTAAACTCTTTTTCATTCAATTCAGTGACCAGCGGAATACTGGCGCTTATATGCATATATATAAACTACGTTTAAGGCAAGACCCTCTTTTTATATATATAAAAAAAGATGCTGCCTTTCAGGTCACTTCCAAAAGGGGCACATATGATCAACTGGGAAGTTCATTAAGACACACGAATGCCCTCCTATAGGAATTAACCCCACATGCGGCTGGTTCCTACTAAATTATACTCACGCACACGTGACATAGGTGAGAAATTAGTCACTGCGTCCTAGTAACAACAACAAAGTCGGTGCGGAGTCACGGCATGACGTAGCCAAATCATATTATCGAGTTCGGTGATTCAGGGTATGACGTGTCTCCTTATAGCCTTCCAGGTTCCCCCTCTCCTTCCTCAAGAGGGGAACTGAGAGGTGGGAGGGTGGGGGAGACCTAGCATAGAGAGAGGCCGCATTCCCGGAGGAATTAGGCTTCTATTCATAGTCATTCGATCCGAGTCATAATAAAGATTCTACAGTTCGTCGGAAAATCATTAGCGCGCGCGCGAAATTTTCCTCGGCCACATTCATGATTGAACGAGTGAATTTTGAAGGAAAATCAACTGGAAAATCTATTTTTAAAGGAAACGTCAGAGTCAATAGTTCGTTTCCCCTCACCTATGCGCCTAGTGTCCCGTGACTCACGAGCGGCGTGAGTCAGGAGCTAAAAGGTTAACGAAGAGGAATTCGAACTAAACGGAATATGCAAACTCAGAGTGACAGGTCGCGCCTCCTAAGAAGCAGCGTCAGATTTAGACTCTCGAAACTCGATTCTAACCATTACGGTGTTGTTTGGGATGAATCACGAGGGCAAACATCAATGCTCGAGGTATTCTCTACTTCGCAAATGACGCCACGACATTCAGTCACTTCGTTTGCCTGTTTGTTTGTTTTATGGTGTTTTTACGTTGCATGGAACCAGTGGTTATTCAGCAACGGGACCAAAGGCTTTACGTGACTTCCAAACCACGTCGAGAGTGAACTCCTATCACCAGATATACACATTTCTCACACCTCAGTGGAATGCCCGAGAATCGAACTCGCAGCCACCGAGGTGGCACGCCAACACCATACCGACTACGCCAATGATGCGCTTTCATTAGAATCGTGACCCATTACCGTTCTCAAAATAACCCTATAATGTCTGTTGTACTTCAATAATGATTTGTTATTTACTAATGGGCCTAACCTCTAAAATAAACTATCTTCCATTATCAAGGCTTGCGACTATCTTTTGTTTATATAAATCCTGAGGCGATGTAACTAAGACGAAACAATTCCCTGTCCATATGTAAAGAAGCCATCGACTATAAAGACGCTCGTTGCGAATTAAAAAGATCACAATTATTATTCATATGCCAACAGATTTTGCAAGTCTTTTCTTAGCATTTAAAAGTTCGCATCTCCTATGTTTTTTTTAAAAGTTTATTTTGCACATTTAGAATAATAATACCGCACTACCCCACTACGGGATTCTGTGCCTTAGTCTGTTTTGCCTACTTGGACTCCGGGCCTCTCCGATAAAGGCGGGGTTAACCTTTGAACACTTCTTGTAAATAATTCTCTACTTGGAATGAGGAGCTCCATATATACCAAAGGTGAAGAATTTCCAACTTGAGACAGGTATCTGCTTCATGCAAAGGGCGGTCGGTCTTATTTAAAACTATCGCCGGGAAAGATACTCGCTTCTCACCTGCCTCCACAGTTGTCAGTGTCATAGCTAATCTTGATTCTTCGCTAATATTGCCAACCCTGTTACTTCTTTCGAATGATCAACTGTCTTTTGTGATGTTTAGAATCCGTAAAAACCGTCATCATTATCTCCATTAGCACTGAAAGCGTTGATATTGTAGTAGATAAAATTATCTGTATTTTTGTGCCGCTTCTAAAATAACGGTCGTTACTTTACACGACCATAATAAAATACTACTTCTACTAATAAAATAATAATAATAATAATAATAATAATAATAATAATAATAATAATAATAATAATAATAATAATAATAATAATAATTATTATTATTATTATTATTATTATTTGATTTGCAATGACTGTTCTATACAAAACCTTTACTATATGTCCTTAGGAAAGTTGATAAAACAGCTACACGCTAGTGAGAAGATTGTCAAATAAATAGAGAAGACAATACACAAATTAAATACCGTAGAAGCAGCTATTATTTCTAATTCTTTGCAGCGTCACTTCAGCCGAGAGCTGCAACCCCTTCCAATCCTTTTACTATACCTCTGTTCATGTTTTGCTTCTTCCATCTTACTTTCCACCCTCTCATAAGAATTGTTTCAACATTATTTTCAGCACTGAATGGCCTCATAGGTCCCAGCGCTTGCCCTTTGGCTTAAATTTTATATTCTAATTCCAACGAGACATATGAAAAAAAAAACAGAAATACTCGCACATGGATTTGAGGCATGACTTCCAGAGTCGTGTAATAGCCAGTTGCAAAGACCGTGAATTCTCTCCTCATTTCCTTAGTCAGTCTCTTACATCCTACTTTGAGAAGAACATCAACACAGACGTGATAAAACAATGGAGAAAAAAAAGTTTCATAGTCCAGAGAGCAGAAAGAAAACGACTGAAAACGATGAACAATATCAAGGTGAGATGGCAGCACCATCCAGTTGGATGAGAGAGAGAGAGAAAAGGAGTAGAGAGGAGAGAGAGAGAGAGAGAGAGAGAGAGAGAGAGAGAGAGAGAGAGAGAGAGAGAGAGACAGGCTACTTCTTATCGATATGTTAATCGATAATGAATAAATTCCTCAGATTGCAAACCCTGACACGTTGGCCAATAAGAGGAACATGGGGCAGAAAAAAAAAAACAACAACAGAATTTCGTGTCCATATATCATGCAATACAATGAGCCCTGTGACAGTAAGACGAGTTGTTCTCGTTCGGTGTGTCTTCGTCATATTATATATAGTATATATATATATATTATATATATATATATATATATATATATATATATATATATATACATATATATACTTACACACACACACGTATATATATATATTATATATATATATATATATGATATATATATATATATATATATATATATATATATATATATATATATATATATATAAATATATCTATACATACATACATATATTATATATATATATATATATATATTATATATATATATATATATATATATATATAGCTTCGAGAAAGATAATCAACAGCATGCTCCCTCAACTTAGAGGAAGACGTTCACTTCAAGGCGTCTGAATATGAAAAAGAATTACGTAATTACGTAATTATCTCCGGAATTCCATCCGATAAGATTAAATTTGTTTTTAAACGATTTTCTTTTATTCTATTCATATATTCATTTTACTTAACTATTTATATACTTATTAATTTTACGTAGGTAAGTAGTAGATTCATACATCACCAACATGCATTTGATACCCTTTACAGATTGTTTTAGCTGACGCTTAGAGGTGACACATGATTTATGGGAATAAGATTTAAGGCGTTATTGCGTATCGTAATAGCATATCTAAATTGCCAACTCTCGAAAACATCGAAAAGTCGTCTATTTACGATACTTCCGGTAACTTTGGATGAAAACATTATAAGTTTTTCTGACTTTTTTTTTTCTTTGACGTTTTAACACATATTATACATGTGTGCTTTAGCACACATTATACATGTGTGCTTTCATTCAAACTTAAGCCAGCAACATTCCGGCACGGATTCTTTCTGCTAGAGCAGCCCATAATTTACCCACTTGAAATATTTACATTGGAGTGTGTGTGTGTGTGTTCTATCTGTACCAGGCCTTAGCAATGCCACAGCTACTGACCATGAGTTATAGATAGGAACTTTGCAAAAGGAGAGTAATTCGTAGTCAGATTGTATTTCGGAAATTGGCAGCCCATTTTTGTACGTTTTATTAGGCCCAACCATTGCCATTATCGTCGTTGCTTTTTTTTTTTTTTTTTTTCCTTCATTTTTTATAATATGGATCTCATAAAAACAATAAAGTCAAGGAATAATCAGGGGATCAAAGGTTAGAAAGACCGTTGCAACTGGCCAGACACACACTAACTTGAATGAAAATTCTAATAAGAGTGTAAATGAATACACAATGTCCCTGTCTGCGAAGGATGCACGAAGATCATTTCTCTGATCATGAATTGATTACTTTCATTAGAGGTGACTTCGAAGCACATCTTTTTACCCTACCACAGAGGAATGGCACCATCATCACAATTCAAGAGGGGAAGAGGTGACATTGCAAGCTAAAAGAGCTCTCTGGCGATGCGAGAGGAACAGTACAGACTATTGTCTTCACTACAGTCACGACGGCGGACAAGCTCATAAAAATACCTTGAGTCCTACCACAAGAAACAGTCCTCCCTAGGAATCCACGGACTGGATTATCGGGATTCTCTTGCGTGGCCTATCATAGTAATATCTTTAGCATCAAGATATTATGGGATTGTATTTGATATAAGTGGGTCCTAAAAGAGGGCCAAGCCTGAACTCCAAATCATGATAGGATGTAGTTCCTCGATAGTTTGGGGATGGAAGAATATTTGCTCTAAGTACAGAAATCTGGATGTATACCAGAGAAAATAGAAGGATATTTGGCCTCCAATTTGGGTAATCACTATCTCAACTTAGAACTTTTAATATATATATACATATATATATATATATATATATATATATATATATATATATATATATATATATATATATATGTGTGTGTGTGTGTGTGTGTGTGTGTGTGTGTGTGTGTGTGTGTGTGTGTGAATCCAATCCCGGTCTTTCAAGAGTCCAATTCACCCACAAAGGCTTCTCATCTAAAAGACCAGGGTTCAGTCCCGATGTGAGTTAAATTTGCTTCTGCGAAACGCATTCTGATGTGTTCTTTATTACACCATAATATGTATATTATATTTAATACATAATATATAATATAAATGTATATATACATGTATAAATATAAATGTATATATATTCTGTTTTCAGCATTAAGTGGGACCCAGAAAATAGGTGCTGACTCCAGAAAAAAAAAAAAAAAAAAATCACTGCGGTAACATTCACTTTCATACTTTAACAGACTGCTGAATCGTGAATGAAACCCGGGTGCAGACAACTTCCACAACAATAATGCACAATCAAGCTACACAGATGTTCAACAGCACGTCGAACCCTTACAAACACTGCTCCATTCATCCATATCTTTCACGCTTTCTCTTTCGCACCATCTATCCAACCATTTCTTGATGGTCCTCTCATGTGTAGGCGGCTTCGATGTGCTTCTGATGCGCTTCTGTAGGCATACCAATGCCGTGGAAGTTTTCTGCACAAGAGATCCATCCATAACTCAGCAGGTAAACTACGAATATGACACAAAATAGCCTTTTTTTGCCCGTTAGACTGCTTGATTTCAAAAGGTGCTGGCTCTACAGTTCTCAACGATTGTTTTGAGATGCGGGTGTTCAAAAGTCCCCTGCGCCAGTGGAGTCTGGCACATCTCAGAGGTCACCCTTCCACGTACTAAACCGAGCCGACATTGCTATACTTTGCGGGACGGACGACCAGCATATAATGTACATATGTATGTATATATTACATATATATAAATTACATATGTAAACATATATATATGTGTGTGTTGTCTATATATATATATATATATATATATATAGTACATATACACACAACCACACACACACATATATATATGTATATATATTTAATGTCTATAGATACTTACATATAAATATTTATATAGTATATACACTATATATTCATATATTCTATATGTGTGCGCACGCGCGCGCAAGTACTCTGGCGACAAATAACCAAACAGTTGCAATAGAGTCCCTAAATATCTGTTCCAGTTTCACAGGGGTCCTTGAATAACCAGTTCAGCAGGCGTGACAGTAGGCCTAACATGACTTCCTCATTTCAACCGGCATTATTAACATTCACTTCCTCGTTACTTAATGGGGCTGAGTACAGGGCAAAACCGATCATTATTTTTCTTTAGAACTCGCTTAAGCAAACAGTGGTCTTCATTCTGTTCGGTCGAGTGTAGGCAAGGACGTCGGTTGAAATACAGATGATATGAATGAAGGAAACTAACGTGAACGATGTTTTCAGTTTCCACTGGGTTCAAAATCGAGAGAATTGTGAATTTTGTGAATTGTGTTGTTATCCCTGATCAGTCTCAAAAAAAAAAAAAAAAAAAAAAAAAAAAAAAAAAAAAAAAAAAAAGACATTACAATAGTAGATTCACATCAACTGTGCATCTGATATCTAAGCCCGTCCCTTACGACGCTCCTGATTGGCTATTGATAAGCCAATCACAGGGCTGGAAAATCTCAGTCTCCTGAGAGAGAGAGTTCACATAGGCAGGATGTATGTTCCACCTCTCCTGAGGGATACTTTTGAAAGACGTATCCCTCTTTCGAGAGACTGAGAATTTCCATCCCTGTGATTGTCTTATCAACAGCGAATCAGGAGCGTCGTACGGGACTGGCCTAGACTTCAGATGCTTTTATTTCTTTTTACTAACTCACAGAAAAAAAACTTCTGTAAATAGTGTCTTTATATCCTGTGGGTAAGACTCCAGAGTTAAAGTATAGCAAATGTCGACTCGGTTTAAAACGCATTATATTTTTATTTATTTATTTATTTCCGATAGGTTAAGATCCTTTCAAAGAATTCCTTAGGTACACGCGTGCTCAGGCACATTCTTTCCACGAATGACAAATAACAACCTTGACACTGAACTTTGGTTTACTGAAGACAAGGTTCGTTAAGTCCCTTAATGAATCCCTCCAAATAGCTTCCATTTAACGTCATCACGAGGAAGGTTGAAATGGAGATGTGGGCCGACTTTTTCCTCGTGCCTCTTTGAAGAGGAATAATATAACAAATATAAAAAAAAGAAATTTATTTTCTAAAAATAATAAAATAATTTGGCGCGATAGTTAAATGAACGGATCTTCTTAAATTCTTCAGATAAGTTTTAAGACTTGGCAAAATAAATTAAACAAAAATATCTTGGAATATTAATCTGAGGTTATTACAAAGTCGTATTAAGGATGACAGTCTTAACATTTCTTACAATTCAACCTTACTGAGATTGACTAGGGATTAATTATCAGACGTGTAAAATGACATATCTTAAAAATAAAACTCAGCTAAAGGAACCAAGAATTATAATGAGGTCAGTCTTCATTACATAAAAAATTAAAACTACTTGGACCATTAAATAATTTTAATCTTCTGAAATCCCAGAGCATTAAAAATGTTTAAAGCAAAAGGAGTATTTGACATTAAAAACATTTAATACACCAGCATCCCAGCTTATGCATCGATTTCGAAGCTGATTACAATGCTGCCATTAAATCATAATATCATTCCAAACTTTCCTAAATTTACTTTTTGTAATGGACCTCCACCCTCTACAAAGCTCAGGTGAAGCTAATGGCCCTTATTTTCCTACTAAATATCAGAGGCCTCCCGTCTCTTTAGAAATATTCTATAAAATACAATTGAAAACTTTTAAAACGTATGAAAGGTATGCTAACATTTCTATCTCTAGCTGACCTAGTAACCGCCCAAGTAAACGGGTAAGGAGAGAGAGAGAGAGAGAGAGAGAGAGAGAGATAAAGTATTATGGTCAGACAAATTTCAACAAAGGTTTCCTCTAACAAAGATAACGATAGTGAAGATCATAATATTTACTTAAATAATAATATTAACTTAAGAATCAAATGAATATGGATACAATGACGAACTGGAGTTCCAGTCACTGCTCCCAGTAACGACGGCACACACACACATACACACACACGACACTGGAAATAAAAGGAATGGATAATGATGATAAAGAATGACAAGATGAAGCGGAAATGACGAGGCCATCATTCCCATTATGGCCACCACGGACGGAATGGGAGAACTGACTCAGCAAGTGATTTATTGACACGGACGCTGTTTCTTACATATTAATGAGGGGTCCCAAGGCTAAGGCACACTGCAATGCTCATAGGATTGACCGGCAACGTCGTCAACAAACAGCATCGGGGAAATGAAAGCACAGGACCCGGATTCGATTCGGTATACTTGCGACCGAGTGGCTCATCTGAGGCCTGGTTATGTCAGCCTGTCTTTCGGCAGGATAGCGAAGACTACCGAATGGATTTTTGTGATTCTCAAAAACAGCATTTCAGGTTACAGGTGATTAGATCTGTTATTCAAAAGTGATTGAACGAGTAATTAAACCAGATTCTTTATGTAACTATGATAAAAGCATCCTTCTATTTGTGACAAAACAAATATGGCGAGGAGGCTTTGGGTAACCGTGATCATCTGCTTGGCAAAAGTATGCAGTTCCTGAATGCGCTCTATTGTCAGGAACATTACACCAAGGAAGGCCGAATCTGATGCAGTGCATCCTGCTAAAACGGGTTACATCAATAGGGGTCGTGAGAAAGAGGCTGTACCCATAAATTTCTAGCGAAAAAAAAAATTAGTTGAACCAGTTTTCCTTACTGTCTATATTTAACACATCAATTTCTAAAGATAAATCCAAAGCAAATATTTGAAATAGTAATATTTCAAAAGTCTTAGCATTAATGGCTTTAAAATTTCTGCACAGAGGGAAGGTCGAGAGCATTCTTGGTAAAACAAGTGTCAATATTTAGACAACTAACAATTGCAGGCAAGAAAACACGAGATCAACACTTATATGGATCCACTTTTCATCCAGGATCTGGGTTCCAGATGGTTCAAAGGTGGACTGTCAGGCTTTTTTATCAATTAGGTTAACCATTCCATGTAAGACTAATCTATGTAAGTCTGGACATCTAAATGAATAATGGTCCCTTGTTGGACTAGTGGTTTTCGCGCTCGCCTACCAATCCGGTGATCGGAAGTTCGATTCTCGGCTCTGCCAACCCGGAATCAGAGGAATTTATTTCTGGTGATAAAAATTAATTTCTCGAGATAACGTGGTTCGATTCCACAATAAACTGTAGGTCCCGTTGCTAGGTAACTAATTGGTTCTTAGCCACGTAAAATTAACTAATCCTTCGGGCCAGCCCTAGGAAAGCTGTTAATCAGCTCAGTGGTCTGGTAAAACTAAGATATACTTAAAAGAATATTAGCTTCTGTTCACAAATTCTGTCGAATCTTTTAAAGCAGAGAAAATGGAATTAAAGGAAGTGAACGCTACAGCAAAATCATGTAAACGAACATCACACTCTAAAAACTGAATAAGTTCCAAGCTCTGGATTGTAATGACATTAATACTAATATCAATATGCAAACCCCACTCCCTATTGTGGCAGCTCTAATGGCATTTTGTTTATATAATAATCATTGCCTTTAGCCATCAAGCTTCGGTAAGAAAAATAATTTGAAATTACAATTCGAAATTACTGGGTCAGCTGTTTCGTCAGATATTGGTCTCAAAATTACATATCTTTTTCTCAAATTTCACTGTCTGGTAGCAACATCAAAGAATGCAAAGATATAAAGCTTTCGGATCCCAGTTGGCTACTTTTACCATCAAACAATAAATATAATTGGTATGTTGCTTTCCAAGGTCATGTTGCTAAAAATGAAATGTACACCTGGCAATAGCAAAAATTACTTAATTAACTTAGCAAGCGCAGTACAACGCTAACGAGAGAGAGAGAGGAGAGAGAGAGAGAGAGAGAGAGAGAGAGAGAGAGAGAGAGAGAGAGATATGAAACACACCAAGGTCAATGCTGCTTAAGAGTATAGTGTTTGCACATCATGAATACTATTTATACAGAAACCACCGGCAGATATTAATATCTTTTCTCACGGGACTACATGGAGAGAGAGAGAGAGAGAGAGAGAGAGAGGAGAGAGAGAGAGAAGAGAGAGAGAGAGAATGTCCTGCAAGGGTTAACGGCAATAATGCAACTTTAATTTCATAGTCCTCAGTAAGTGATAAAAACTGATATGCTACCCATTTCATTTACTTCCCTATCGAGATGGAATATAAACTTCCGAGAAGAAATTAAAATTCAGATTAATTCACGAAAGAACGCTTAATTTATAATATGACAGGAGGAATTTTCCAGTTTGATTGTTATTATTCAGAGGACGAACCCTATTCAAATGGAACAACCCTACCAAAAGGGCCATAGACTTGAAATTTAACCTTCCAAAGGAATATGGTGTTAACCTGAAAGAAGTAACATATTAATCAATAAACAGATGGAAACGTAAGTAAATTACTTTGCAAAGAATACGATCAATGTGGTTGATCCTGACCCCAAGTCTTACACTTCCCTTGAGGAAAGATATGTGAAGAAAAAAAAACTAGGTGACACTGAACGAAGACAATATGATTTCAATATAATTAAGCAGAATTTTCACCTGTGACGTCTTGTACTACTACGTTCGTACCAGCTTCCGCTTGTTAATATAAATGTCTTCGTTACACGTCAAGGATCTTACAGAACTCAATTGTCTTTGATGGAATGATACTGGCTTAGTTCATGGAAAGAGAGAAATGCCAATATAGCACATAACCAAAGAAATAGCTGTAAGTGGGAGAGAGAGAGAGAGAGAGAGAGAGAGAGAGAGAGAGAGAGAGAGAGAGAGAGAGAGAGTGATCAAAGGTCTATGAAGGAATGATGCTGCCCTAGTTCATGGAAAGAGAGAAATGCCAATTTAGCATATAACCTTAGAAATAGCTGTAAGTGGAAGAGAGAGAGAGAGAGAGAGAGAGAGAGAGAGAGAGAGAGAGAGAGAGAGAGAAATCAAATCTCTTTGAAGGAACCATGTTACCCCAGTTCAAGGAAAGAGAACTACCAATGTACCACATGAAGAAATGGTTGTAAGTGGAAAAGCGAGAGAGAGAGAGAGAGAGAGAAATCAAATGTCTTTGAAGGAATCATGTTGCCCCAGTTCATGGAAAGAGAACTACCAATGTACCACATAAAGAAATGGTTATAAGTGGAAAAGAGAGAGAGAGAGAGAGAGAGAGACTTTCCGGAAGCCCGTCTGGATAAAGAAAGGAAGAGGAAGTAAATTCGTGAGTTTTGATGGAGGACACACGCGTTCGCTCGAGCGTATTTATTGCGTTGGCGTATATAACAACAGGTATAGCGTGAAGGACCTTGGTAGGAATGGTGCGGTCCTTGCCTTTCATAAAGGGGGGGAGGAGGAGGAGGTGGAAAGAGGAGGAGGGGAGGAGAAGGGAGGAGGAGGAGGAGGAGGAGGAGGAGGAGGGGGTGCTGGGTTCTTATCAACGATAACAAATCTCAGTTGAAATGTGTGTGTCGAGGGCCAGAAATGAAGTGTCGGTAGAAACACCGCTTTTATTATTTTTTTTTTTACTACTGAAGCCAACCAAGCCGGGTAGAAAAAGAAAGAAAGAAAGAAAAAAGAATTTGTATAATTTAAATCATACGGGCGTGTGTTATATATAATATATATATATATATAATATATATAATAAACAAACATATATATATATATATATATATATATATATAATAGATATACATATATGTATATATATAGATATATATACGTATATATATACTGATATATATCTATATATATATAGTATATATATATATATAATATATATATATTATATCATATTATAATATATACATATATTTATATATATATATAATATATGGATGTATATTTATTTATACATATATATAATACATATATATATAGTATAAATAAATATACAGCCCATATATATATATATATATATATAGATATATATATATATATAGATAGGCATACATATATATATATATATACATATACCATATATACACATACTACATATACATACACTACATACATACATATACATAACAATACACACACACACACACATATATATATATATATATATATATATATATATATATATATATATATATATATATATATATATATGAGCTTCAGAAGGTGTCCATGATACAACGATTAAAAGGATCAAGTTTATTTCCAACGAAACATTTCGCACATAAAACTTCTGAAGCTCCTATATATTTATTTAACTGAGCCTCTATATATATATATATATATATATATATATATATATATATATATATATATATATATATATATATATATATATATATATATATATATATATATATATATATACTGTGTGCGTGTGTAAAAAAATACCTACACATATTTACTGTATATAAACAGGCACATGCTAACATCAGATATGCTGGCAGATGCAATATCAACCAACGTGTAACTCATTTCATGTTATCTGAAATTTCACCATTCCACGAGAGCTTTATAATAATAATAATATAAAAATCAATAAATCATCCTCTAGCTTCTAATATCTAGGTGTGTAACCTATAGTGAGAAAAGTGTGGAAGAACTCTTCCTGTCTCCAGAGCTAAGATAATCAGGTATATATCACGGGTTTTTTTTCCTACAAATTAAGTAATCACATACCTGTTCTTCTGACTGAAAGCAAACAATCAAGAGGAGAGTCTTCAATTGGCCTCATTATCAACTTGGAAATATGTCAAACGAATCAGACATCACAACATAGGGGCTCCCCTAACCCCCCTTCCCCCCACCCGCCTGCCCCCTACCTCTAACTCTCCCTCAACTTTCCGGTTCAATCCGAAACAGAATCTAATTGGTTGTCTTCCAGGTCTCATAGTAAGGCTAAATAACGCCGCCACCGCCAGCTCCCCCCTCCCCGCTCCCCCCTCCCCAATGAGTTCCAAGGTTTCAATGAAAGACTAGTTGGGATGGCGTGATGAGAGAGAGAGAGAGAGAGAGAGAGAGAGAGAGAGAGAGAGAGAATGGAATGAGGGAGGGGGAGAGCGAGAGAGAGAATGGAATGAGATAGTGAGTGAGAGAGAGAGAGAGAGAGGATGGAGGGAGGGAGGGAGGGAGGGAGGAAGGAGAGCAACGGAGGAAAAAGGGGTGGTAGAGCTGGAGGAGCAAGAATGGGGGAAGTCGAGAACTGAGAGGGGGTGAGTGAGCAAGGGGGGTTTCAGACCTTGGAGCCGGGCGCTGCTCCCCATCCAAGACTTCCTTATATGCCAGGATAATTATTGTCGTTGCGCGGACTGGAAGAGACGCACATGAGAGAATCAAGGTCTCTCCGACCTTTCTTTAACCTTACACATCATCACCTTACAACTTTTGTTCTTCCACTTATCCACACCACAGTACACATCTACCAACACTTTCGCGTGTTTGCCGGCCCCTGGAACCTTTCCAATGAAAGAAAGCTCGCTGGATCTTCCAGTTCTCCAGATCCAATTCCTACTCTTTCTCTTTTGGTCGTTCCATAACCGACGGCAGCTCCAACCGACCGAGAGAGAGAGAGAGAGGGAGAGAGAGAGAGACCACCGTACCGGAAGCCTTCCAGTTCTCGTTGTCCAGTTGGAAACCTCTTCTCGTTTCTTTCTGAAAAACTTTTCATGGAACAGAGACGGGGGAGAGAACAACGAAACAAAAACTCTGATGGCCAGATGGATAGGGGAAGGGGGTTTGGGAGGGGGACACATGAGGGTCTAAACAGGAGTGGTGAAGGAGGGTACTGAAGTGTTGTTGGAGGAGGGGGAAGGGAGAGGGAGAGGGAGAGGGGGAAAGGGGGTTCCACCACTGCCTTAACTGCCCAAGGACTTCGTCGGCCTTGAATGGCAGACCTACACAGGTAACTAACTACACAGGTAAACAACAGCAAGTTTTTGTTTATTCCAATATATTATGCGATCGCTTAAACTATTTCACTGTTTACTCTCGGCATGCAGAGGGGATCATTCTTCTTTTTATGGGCGAAATCAACAAAACCAACGGAGTGTGGGGGAGGGAGTGTCACTAACCACCCCTCCCCAACCCACTCCCCTTTTTCCACCAGCATAGCCTTCAGAAGACCTTTTTCGTTCTTTATTTTTATGGGGCCTCAACACCAAGGCAAGCTACTCCTAACACACAACCATGCTTCAAAACTGTCATTTGTCTAACACAGCCAACCAAGTTTACCTTTGCCTTCTTTTTGATACATCTCACCTTCACGTCCTCCTCCTGCCGTGGCTGCTACAGATAGTTTATACTACTTTCATTGAATATCACGCAATATCCAAACACATTTCCACAATCGCAAAGCATCGGAAGATTGATTTTCTTGTAAGTTTTATTCAGGGGAAACATTTTCACTGAAGTTTCTTTCCCCGTTTGGCAGCTGACGTTTTTATATTTTTACGTTTTTTTTTTCCTTTTCTTCTGCTCCGTGTTCAATGGAGCTTAACCTTGAAATTTTTTCTGAGTTTTTTTTTTTTCTACGAAAGGAATTTTCTGTTGCCCTTTCTCCCTTTACTTGTTCTCTAGCAGGTATCACTTGAAGATGAAAATCCTGCTGAAGGATTTCTCGCCGGATTGATTTCAACGTTTTAAATAATCAACCCGCAATGCTTCCAACATTCCGCCATATTTACCCGCAATTGTTTACCCTGCACAGCTGTGGTTGATCGAGAATGTTTCCCAACGAATTCCGATAAAATGTCAACGCAAGTTCACAGATACTGACACGCTCTATACAAAGAACACAGCAACAGTTTGCAGAACACTTTTTATTTTCATCGCTTACATAATCACACTTTACACTATCTTGCTCTCGGCAACACTGACAAACACGTTGGTCAACAATACCGCATAAAACTTCTGTCTTAACTTATTTCATGTATAGTTTAATCTGAATAAACTACAAGAATGTTCGTGCGTTCCTAAAAAATTTTCAATAAATATGAAACACATAATCAGACTTGATCGGTTTTAAAGCCACATTCAGGAGGCCGAAGAATAATGTAGTGCTAAGTTTAATCACTATTAGCACATGCTAAAGTAAACAACAGCTGTTCACTGACAGCAAAAAGCGAGATAGATAAGGATCTCACGGAATCACACGTACGTTACACGAAGTCACGAATTCCTTACAAGCTAAGTCTGGCAGGTGGAGAGTGGTGGAGGAAGAGGTGGAGGTATGGCACCTTCCAAATTAATAATAATAATAATAATAATAATAATAATAATAATAATAATAATAATAATAATTATTATTATTATTATTATTATTATTATTATTATTATTATTATTATTCAAATGATGAACCCTATTCATATGGAACCAGCTCACCACGGGCCACTGACTTGAAATTCAAACTTCCAAAGAATATGGTGTTCATTAGAGAGAAGAAACAGAAGGGAATGGGAAATACATAAAGAAGAGATCAGATATTAAAAGAGAAAAAAAATTACATATAGAAATATTTACAGTAGAGAAAAAGGCCACCTTCTGTCGGAAAGGAAACGACTGATAAAAAACGTAAGATTATGAAAAAAAAAAAATTAAGCCGAAACAGTCTGCCGCTGGGATACGTAACCAACTTGAAATCATTCTTAATCAATATTTGTTGAATTTCTTATGTTCATGTAAGAAAACAGCTGTTTTAATTCGATGTACACGTACCGCTAAAACCATCGGTATAAATAAAGATTGTAGCACTCAGGATGAATCAGCAGAAAGCCGCTCGCAGTGACAACGCGTTGTGCCTTATAGACTATGCACGGCACTTACCGATACATGCAGAGTGGAATATCTGAATACGACAGATCGAGAGATCGCAAAAGTAGATGGTAAAAATAACTGTAGTCTACTAGACATGAAACGCACTTATCGCCGGAATGAGCAGGTATACTACTACGAGCATCTCATTCATATGTACAGGTTTTGAGAAAGAATTGAGGAATGAGGATCTGTTCATTGGAGGAGAGATAGACATTTTGTGAAGAGTTCATCTCAGCTGACGGGACTCTGAAGAATTATTCAAGGCAGAAAGAGGACGAATAGTGTGGATTTTCTGCCTATTATGAAATTAAAAGACAAATCGTTACATTTTATCTGTATAGTCCCTTACGTAGTCAGAAGGCCAAGTTTCCTTTAAAAAAAAAATAAATGAATAAATGAAATAAATAAATAAATAAATAAATAAATAAATAAATAAATAAATAAATAAATAGATCCTCAGCTTTGATAACTGGCAGAAAACCTACAAATTTTAAAGTTACACAACAAAACTAAAGGGGAGAGAGAGAGAGAGAGAGAGAGAGAGAGAGAGAGAGAGAGAGAGAGAGAGAGAGAGAAGAGGAGGCGAAGAGAGAGAGAGAGAGAGAGAGAGTTTGTAAAGCGCCTTTACTTACAATCATGATCCAAGATAATAAAATTTTATGCTTGATTTTACATGAAATACTGTAAGCAAGTCAACGCGAAAAAATTTAAAGTAAAAAATATTCTAAACAGAGCAGATCTAATTAAATGGTCTAAATAAAAGGTAATTTCCCAATGTGCTGTTTCAAAATGTTAGATAATATGAATCATTATAAAACCAATATACCATGACAATATAACTTTTTATTCCTTAGCCTTCTAATTATCCGTAACCATTGAAAGATTTACATTCATTCATAATGATGCAAAAAATCATTAGTTGGTCCGCTGGTATAGTGGTTATTGTCGTGGAATGCCACTCAGATGTCGCGGATTCGCGTCTCGGCCAGGGCGATGAAAAATCACTGGCTCAGTATTATGATCAGTTACTGGCGTGGTGTGGGGTCTGCGGTGGAAGGTTGAAACCAACATTCTTTGGAAGCTTGAATTTCAAGGCAATGGCCCCTTTGGTGTGCTTGTTCCATGTGAATAGGTTTCGTGTATTGAAATAATAATAATGATAAAGTATTTACTTACGATTCTGTACAAAATCGTTAAAGGATTGGTATTTATTTAAAAATTTCTACAAAAATTATTAAGGGATGTTTTATAGACATTCTCAACAGAAGTCATTAAATGATTTGTATTTACGATTCTGTATAAAATATTATTAAAGGATTTGTGTTTACAATTCTGTCATGAAACGATTAGCATTCGCGATCCCATACAAAGATTTGTATCAACGATCCTGTAGGAAGATTACTAAATCAAAAGATCAGTATTCACGATCCTAAAAAGAGATCTCTACAGGATTTGTATTCACGATTCCGTAAATGATCTCATCATCTCGATAAAAGATCTTGGTCGTATTTCATTTTCCGGTATTCCAAAGAAAAAAAAAGTCACATGAAAAAATAAAGACAGAAATGCGAGAAATCCAGAGTGAAGAAACACGAAAATGGCAAAAAAAAAAAAAAAAAGTGGACCCTTCGCTTTCCTCCAAATAAAGGAGTCTTTCAAAAATAGGAACCTATGATGTCATACGCAATACCATTCTAGTACGTCACGACTCTGACCTATGATGACATGCCCCTCATTTGTCCACCAATCACAGCCAGCCCACATGCGCCATGCACAAGATACAGGTCTTTCACACACACACACACACACACACACACACACAGAACCAGACAAAACCCACCCACCCACATATTCATCTACCGACTCCTTCCCGATAGAGCCACACCCTAAACTCAATGCCTATTCAAAGAACTTATTACCAAATACAATGGTGTGCTATTTAATCCAAGAAAGTCGAACAGTTATGTAATATATATATATATATATATATATATATATATATATATATATATATATATATATAAAGTGTGCGTTTACGTACATATATATTACATTAGTCACTTTTTCTTGTGATATGTATGTAAAAGCTATAACTGACAACTAGATACAACTTAAGTCTGACATCTTTCTATCGTTGGTCCTATCTAACCGTTATCTTCCGTCTCAAACAACATTTTTTTATATTAAATCTGTAAGAGAGGCAAACAACAAGGGTGACATGACCCTCCCTGTAGTACTCCACTACTGACTGCAAACTCACTTGACTGGACCCCCATCAATATTAGCTTTGCATCCTCAACGTTCATGGGCACTTTCACTTACTTTCAAATATTTAACGGTATTACCAGATTAAAGGAAGATCTTCTGTAATACTGTTCTGTGGATGGTGGGTATGAAATGTCCATTTAGTTACAACATTCCATATTTATGCAAATAAATAAATAAATAAATAAATAAATAAATAAATAAATAAATAAAGTAAATAAATATAATGTTAAAAAATAGTTAATGGGCAGCGATGTGTCGTTTCCTTTACACTTTTCAAGTTTCTTAATTACTGATTCAACTCCATTTATTAGTATATTCAAAGTTCGACATCAGTAATTATGATTACATACGATTAATTCTGAGAATTGTTGCGAAATTTACAGGAAAAGGCATATTTATCGATAGATGTGACAATTGCAGTTAGGAGAGAGAGAGAGAGAGAGAGAGAGGAGAGAGAGAGAGAGAGAGAGAAGAGAGAGAGAATACCTAAACCCACCATCAGTGTTAACATAACAAACTGGAAACTGGAAAGAATTCTGGAAGCTAACCTTCTCACCCACAAGCATAAAAAAAATGCAACAAAATATTCGTTTATATATATCTATAAAGAAAATGAAAACAAAAAGATGTGCAACATAAACTACTCCTGAAACGACAAATGAATTAATAAAATTTGAATCTGAATCTCAATATCTTATTTATATTCTATTTAGACTGCATTATAAATTCTTCATTTGTATTCAAATCACACGATGAAAGTCTGGGAGGGCAACAACAACACAAGGGAAATATTTTACTAAAATATACAGTAATAATTCAAAGATCAAAACACCATACGAAACTAACAAAAGGATTAGTTAGAGCAAAAGGAATAGTAGCAAACATACAATGCCCTATGAAAACTTTCTTCACGACGACGAATTACAAATATCAAACTTGATATATTTGCAACAACTGAGAACATGATTAAAATAAGCAGGAGACGACATCCATCTCAAGAACTTTAAAAGCGGCCGAGAGAGTGTTTTTCAAACCAATCACAATGAAAGCAAACCATATTTTAGAGGCAACAACACAAGCAAAAGCAGGCGACTGAGAAACGGCCCCACCACCACCGCCCAGCCAATCTATTCATATAACATCTACGCTCAAGTCAGCATTAACAGCGCTTGCAGAAGCACGACAGCGCCAGATAAGGACACGATGTCTAGGTCATCAGACCTAGCTGATCCCTGGCGGTCCTCAAAAGGGGGGAAGAGAATCAAGGGTAACCCAGGCCACACTTTATTGTTCAAAATCGCGTGCCCTCTGTTTTGGGTCCATGCCCACGTCAACATTTGGCACTCTTTCGTTGGATTACCTCTTATTAGCAAGCAAGGGGGCACGGATTATTCGGCATCTTTACGAATATCTTTTTATACTTCCATCGTCATTATCACGCTACGGTCCTGTTTTTACGCCGGACTCTCGAAAGGTATGGTGATAAGACCATGATCGTCTCCTAAATCCAAGTTACTAAGCACTAAATATAAGGCTTCGCAGCCTTTGATCATCCGCTCATCATCTACCTGGGCTATAAGATTCGCTGCTTTACGAGAATTCCTATCAATGAAGGACAAAAAACAACAAAATTTATTAAGATTAAGTCTTAATTTTTAGATTCTGACTCAGTACAAGGGATTAAAGCCTGAGAGAGAGAGAGAGAGAGAGAGAGAGGAGAGAGAGAAGAGAGAGAGAGAGAGAGAGATTCTGACCCAGTACACGGGATTAAAGCCTACGAGAGAGAGAGAGAGAGAGAGATTTTGTTAGTGGTTGATGAAATGGTCAAGCCATAATTCCAACACCAACCACAGTATAATTGTTGACAAAGGCGCCCTTGAATGAGTAACTTCACAAGGGCTCAATTTATCCTATTAATGCCAAAACGCCACTGGTTGATTTAAAAATAACTTTGCTTATAAAAAATAACACACTTCAAGCACGAGAAGCCAAGCTTTTCATGTCATTTTTTGCTTATTTTCTTTCACGCATACGAGTCTTTCATTAATGATTAATAATTCCAATTTTTATCAAGATATTCTATTATTATCTTTATTATTATTATTATTATTATTATTATTATTATTATTATTATTATTATTATTATTATTATTATTATTGTTATTGTTGTTGTTGTTGTTATTATTATTATTATTATTATTATTGATTATTATTATTATTATTATTATTTTATTATTATTATTATTATTATTCAGATGACGAACCCTCTTCATATGGAACAAGCCCACCACATGGGCCATTGACTTGAAATTCAAGCGTCCAAAGAATATGGCGTTCATTAGAAAGAACTAACAAAAAATGATGGAATATACAAACAGAAGAGTTAATTTATGAGAAGAGAAAAAATAATTTAACAAATAAATAAACGAATAAATAAGTGAATAGATAAGATTGCAAGTAGCTTAATTAGATACAAGGACTTGCACAATTATTTGCAGTGCTTAAAAAGAAATATTTTGGTCTAGAAACCTGAGATCTTTGCAGGAAATCAGCACCTAAACATTTCTGAAAATAAAAATGAAAAAGCACACAACAATTTAAATGAATAACAGTCGATGGAAAGCGAAGAAATAAATTACTGTAAATAGAATCTTGGTACCTCAAGTTACCATCCAGATATCGTTCATAATTGAACTAGATTGTTGTGACGAATTTGACGTAATTTATTTCAAAAACAATGAATTTGTACAGTTAATCAGGGACGGAGAAGACCATAACTTCACAAATGGTGCAAAAATACAATAAACTTGGATTGTAACAAGTCTTCTTGTTAGGCCTTCTATTAAAGTAAAGGTAGGTTTACACCTATGCACTTTTGTGTTGCGGGCTGTTACGGCGTGGGACCGCAAGAAACGGCACGAAAATTGACGCGGTGGGGAGAAAAAATGACCGTTATTGGGCGGCGTGGCGCGGACTCGTGCGGTATGTTACGGGCATGTTACGGTGTGTTGTTGCGGTGATGTTGCAGTGTCTAGCAGAGTGTTACGGCATTGGTGCAGTTGTTGCTATGCCAGGGCACGCGCTCTTGCAGCTTTGTTACTCTGTGTAGCGGTGTTGCGGTGTTGTTGCGGAGTGCGCGCACATCTGCACGAGACACGACGTGGAACGGTGCATGATTGTTACATATGCACCATACCACACCATGCCAGATATGAACCTTGGGTATATATAGAGGCCTGCCAAGCACATCCTTCATTCCACGCCCACCCAGCATGCAATATGGACCTCAACAGCCTCTCACCCCAGGAGACCCAAAGATTTTTGGTAGCTGTCCTGTGTCTCTGTGCAGTCCAGGTCATTGGCGGGTTGAGAAGACGTACTACAGTGCCACAGCCACCTGCACAATTACGCAGAAAGGACTGCAGGGGAGGGCGGCTTTGGGCTTGGGAGTGGCTGACATGGCGACAACTACATGGAGAGTACGACCAGTTACTACAAGAACTGAACAAGGAGGTCCGCAAAGGACACAAGAACTTTCTACACATCTACCCTGAATTGTTCGAGGAGATGGTCGAAAGGCTGACGCCCACTTTGAAGGACACGAAAATGCGGTTTGCACAAGAGGTGGGACTCAAGTTGGTGGTCACTCTCCGCCACCTGGCAAGTGGGAACGACTATACAAGCCTCCAATACAGTTTCAGAGTCTCCAAGAGTTCCATATGCCGGTTTATCCCATTAGTCTGCCAAGCCATTATCGACACATACAAACCAGAAGTGATGAAGTGCCTCTAGACACCAGAAGAATGGAATGACATAGCAAAACGATTTGCCTCAAAGTGGAACTACTTCAATGTGTGGGAGCCCTGGATGAGAAGCATGTCGAGATCAAGAAACCCAAAGGTGGAGGATCACTGTACTTCAATTACAAGAAGTTCCACAGCATCGTCCTCATGGCCCTCTCCGATGCAAAGTACAGGTTCCTGTTCGTCGATGTTGGTGCAGAAGGAGGTGCTGGGGATGGAGGAACCTGGCAGGTGTGCAACCTGGCCAGGGCCATCACAAATAACCGAGCAGGACTCCCACAAGACAGAAATCTGCCCAATGACGACGAACCCATCCCCTTCCACATATTCGACGACGATGCCTTCGCTCTCAAGTCGTGGGTGAAGCCCTACTCCCACCAATCACAAGATCCCACCGAACGACTATAAAGCTTCAGATTATCTCGCGCTCGTCGTGTGGTGGAAAACGCATTCGGCCTGCTGCAGATGAGATGGCGAGTCTTTGGGACGACAATGCAACAGGACGTACAGTTGTGCAAGAAGATAACTTTGTGCGCATGTGTCATGCACAACCTGGCACTGCAACGCTACCCATGTGCTGGCACCGACCATGAGGACCAACACCATAACGTCGTACCAGGTACTTGGAGGCAGGAGTCGCTGAACCTCATGGAACAACTCATGGCAAGAAGGGGACCGAACTACACACGTCGAGCGAAGGCCGTCAGAGATTACCTGGCCCAGTACTACTCATCGGATGCAGGCGCAGTGGAATGGCAAGAGCGAATGGTATTTCCTCGAGGACACCACTACTGACGACTAGAGGACCCATAGAACTCTGTAATAAAACATAACCCAACCAATGTACATAATTGTAAATAAAGATCATGATGTATTTTTCATTGTTTTATACTCCCATACTTTTGTATTGTCCTAAGAACTAATAACAATATTAATATAATAAAGAATATTGGAATGATGATTGGTACATATAAAAAATGATGTTGGAAAATAATGAACTGAAAGTAATAATAACATAATTCATAATAATGAGAAGCAAATGATGGACATAACAAAAAATACTTATACTAAACAAACATGTAAAGCGTAGAAAGTAAGAAAATGAACATGAAAAGCATAGAAAGTAAGACAATGAACATGAAAAGCACAGAATGTAAGAAAATGAACATGAAAAGCATTGAAAGTAAGAAAATGAACATAAAAAGCATAGAATGTAAGAAAATGAACATGAAAACCATAGAAAGTATGAAAATGAACATGAAAAGCATAGAATGTAAGAAAATGAACATGAAAAGCATAGAATGTAAGAAAATGAACATGAAAAGCACAGACTGTAAGAAAATTAACATGAAAAGCATATAATGTAAGAAAATGAAATTGGGACTTGGTATATATCATAACATTTTCAACTGCAAATATCATATATTATCAACTGAGGTCAATATGTCTTTAGTCTGTTACTGATTTTTCATTCTTCCCCTATTAATAACTATGTCCAGTCAATGTTAATTATTGTTTCATTATCATATTTGTAAGTGTTCATGTTCATTTGATCATGTTCTCAGTATTATATTATTGTTCTTTGCCTTGTATGTTATTATATCATTTGATGGCCATATTTATTTCATGTTACATTCATCTTATAGTTCAAGTTATTTTCCGAGTTCTATTTATTTCATATTTCATATATCATATTTCATGTTAGATTTCCAGTTATATTTCTTCATGTTATTATTCTTTATGGCCATACTTTTTCATTATACAATTTCATTTCACCCAATCATATCATCATATATATTGTCATGACATATAAATTAAGCATCAATAAGGAAAATGTAAATGCAAGTCAGTATTTCGACATATTTATTACGAAAAGAAACATTATGAATTATATAAAATGTACAAAATCATTCCATATTAAGAAAATAACTAAAAAATTATTTATTATCAAAAAATAACATTCTATTTATTTACACATTGTTGACTATCACTCCATTGATTCGGGGTCAATGTCCTCCTTTTCACCTGGGGAGATAGTCAAGTCGTAGGTGGGGGGATCCTCTGCGGCAGTAGATTTTGGGGTCGAAATACTGGCGCCAGGGGTAGGGGGCCGCAAGTCTGCCAAGAGACTGTTGACTAGCGGCGACAGCGAAGAAGTTGAAGTTCTTGGAGAGAAGTTCAGTGGTGTCGACCGTCCACTGGGGAAGAATGACGGTGTCAATACCCGTGTCGCCTGTGTCAATTAGACCTGCTGATGAGATAACTGCTGCTGCTGAGGCTGCTGTTGAGGGAGGGTATCATAGAAGAACACAGGTTGGGGTTGAGATGCGAACCACTGGTGTGATGATCCCCGAATCGGTTGCAGTGCAGAAGCTGTCGAATTTCCTGGTTTAGTCTGCATTTCTTTCTCAACTTGTGAGGGGCGTCCAGTGGGAACAACCCCCACGAGCCATGGCCTCTTTCGTCGTGGCATCCTCTTCTTCAGGTCCCTCCAAACTGTGACAAAGCCTGATAACTTGCTCGAAGAAGGGCTTCTGGTATCGTCGAGGCACGTACTTCAACGGTTGGGTCAAGTACTGGACAAATACAGTGATGTCACGATGGGTATTGTCCTGTGCTTGTGGCATCAGTGTGTTGATGCTGGTCATAATCTGGGTCAGTTGAGTCTGCAGTCCTTCAGTTGAATCAGATGTGTTGGCGGATAGCCGTCACTCCTCTGGCAAGTTGGTCGATCTCTTCTGCTTCAGCCGCCTCCTCCGCTGGATCGAAGCTGCTGACAGGCCCAACATGTCAGTGGAGGAATCCTCTGCATTGGTTCTGTGGGACGATACAGGTGAGAACCAATCGCTTGCTACTGTGGGTTCGTGGGCGATGTGACCTCCAAGGAATGCCCACGTAGTCATCACCTCCTCCTCCTGTGGTGTCCTGTTCCGTGCAGCCGACCAGCTCTTTTACTCCCTCTTCTCGATCTTCCCGAAGTCGGTACGGTGAGCCTCAAAGTACTTCCGAACTTGCTGGAAGGTGCAATTGGCGAAGTTCGCTGCCAGTTCACGCCAGAGCTCCTCTTTCCTCCTCGGATTCGACCATTGCCTATCCCGCTTGTCGTACAAGGTAGGGTGTGACTTGACGAATTTGACAATGATCTCCTTAGTCCTCTGTCGTGAATGGGTAGTCTTGTATGTCCTTCTTGCTGGGGTGGTATCGTTTCTTCGGCTGCACTACGATACCACTCGGGTCTGAGGTGTCCTGGGTTTCCACAAGTGATAGGGTCGGCTCAACGGGCTGCTCTTCATCATGGTCGTGGTCAGACGTCTCCTCCCATTGTGCAGGCTGGATGTCCTGAGTGTCCTGGATGTCCTGGGTGTCCTGGGACTGCTGGGTAGGCCTGAGGGTGGTCTTGTGAAGAGGCATCTTCGTGTCATGTGGCTGGAGCGTGGCTGGGTGAGCGTGTCTGGGTGAGAGTGGCTGGGTGACAGAGTGGCTGGGTATCCGTGTCAACAGGCTGTCAGAGTGCGAATGATGCCCCTGTGGTCTGTCCGGCCCCTTTTTTCCTTCCCAGAATGCGCGACCTAGGGAGACGCTGTAACACGCCGCATGCCCCGCAACATATGCGTGCCATTTATTAATCATGTATGAAGGTGCCGTAAGGGCACCACACGGCACCGTAACATCACGCCATAACACTCCCGCACGGGAGGTACAAACCCGCACCGCGGTGTGGCACGGCACTGTGTGGGTTCTTACTTCTTTTATTGCGGCGCTGTGCCACACTGTTTACGGTTTCGTGCGACTTCATCACGCTGCCAGACGTCGCACAGAAATTTGAAAAGTTTTAAAATCCTGGCAGCGCCATGTGACTTTAACGGTCTGCGCCAGCCACTGCCAGCGGCGTGCCGTGCTTTTGATGAGCTTTTGGTGCGCTTTCGTGTGGTTTCCTGCGGTCCCACACCGTAACAGCCCACAACACAAAAGTGCGTAGGTGTAAACCTACCTTAACTGTTATTGTTATTACGATGACAAGAGATTTGTTTAGCCAATTGTTCAGTGAAAATGGCACTATTATACAATATTCCAATAGCTTATTCCTAAAGGGTATAACGTGAAGGCAATGCACTTCTGAGAGAGAGAGAGAGTACTAATGTCAAAGAACACTAACGTCATACCATGCATGAACGATGTTTTGAGACCTTACAGACCTTACAGACCTTACATCATGTTTGGGTTGCCCCAGGTCCCTCAGTGTGAGGCACCTCTAATGTCTACCAGAGAGTTGCTAGTACATCTTCCAGTATATTTTGCATCTTCCAATCTTGGATGGTCTGGGATGCAGCTTAGATATTTGTCGATTTTATTCTTAAACACATCTACGCTCACTCCTGATATATTCCTCAGATGAGCTGGCAACGCATTGAATAGACGCTGCATTATCAATGCTGGTGCGTAGTGGATTAACGTCCTGTGTTCTTTCCTTATTTTTCCTGGTATAGTTTTGGGCACTATTAATCTACCTCTGCTTGCTCTTTCTGATATTTTTAGCTCCATTATGTTTTTGGCTATTCCTTCTATCTGTTTCCATGCCTGAATTATCATGTAGTGTTCTCTTCTCCTTTCTAGACTATATAATTTTAAGGATTGTAGTCTTTCCCAGTAGTCAAGGTCCTTAACTTCTTCTATTCAAGCTGTAAAGGACCTTTGTACACTCTCTATTTGAGCAATATCCTTTTGATAGTGTGGGTACCATATCATATTGCAATATTCAAGTGGATTACGAACATATGTTTTATAAAGCATAATCATGTGTTCAGCTTTTCTTGTTTTGAAGTGCCGTAACAACATTCCCATTTTTGCTTTACATTTTGCCAATAGAATTGCTATTTGATCACTGCATAACATGTTCCAATTCATCATCACACCAAGGTCTTTAACTGCTTCCTTATTTGTGATTGTCTCATTATTAGGTCCCCTATATGCATATAGCTTTCCTTCTCTGTCTCTATAATTTATTGATTCAAATTTATCAGAGTTAAATACCATCCTATTTACCTCTGCCTAATCATATACTTTGTTAAGGCCTCTTTGCAGCGCATTCCTATCTTCATCACAAGTAATTTCTCTACTTATTCTTGTGTCATCGGCAAAACTACTCACTACTGAGTTCTTAACATTACTGCCTATGTCTGCAATCATAATAACAAATAGTAATGCAGCTAACACCATACCTTGTGGCACACCGGATATTACTTAGCTTCATCCGATTTCTCATCGTTTGCAATAACTATCTTTTCTGTTGTGTAAAAATTCTTTTAACCGTCTTCCTACTTTATTCACTATATTATGTTTTCTAATTTTCTTCGCTAATATATG
>NC_061107.1:82639589-82694589 GCF_015104395.2 Macrobrachium nipponense | reverse complement strand
ATGCCTACAACTTAGAAATAAAATTGATAATTTTGTGGCAACTATAATATACAGAAATACACAATAAAACGCACCCGTATATCTATGAATATACGTATATTTATGAATATACATAAGCATACATATTAATTTTCCAATGTTTATCGCTGCGTATGTACATTTGGGGGAGAGAGAGAGGAGGAGAGAGAAGAGAGCGAGAGAGAGAGAGGAAGAAGAGAGATGCACTGCCAATTGATTACTTATATATATATATATATATATAATATATATATATATATATATATATATATATATATATATATATATATATATATATGTTTGTGTGTGTCAACTTCTCTTGATCAAAGTCTCAAAAAATCATATAAACATTAGAAACAAACACGTTCATACATAAACACACATATAAATAGATACACATTATGTATGTGTGTGTATGCGTACGCGCCTTATTGAAATATTACCAAAAAACTAAATATCTTGTTATTAAGCAAGAGGGACAAACCAACTTTCACGTTATTGTTAAATAATTAAATCTATTTAAAAAAATATTTTCAGAAATCTTGTCAATCGGTCCCCATCATCAATCAATTTTGCAGTGCTATACCCGATTTAATGAGTGTCGGCTTTATACAAATCCTCAAAATTTGAAATTGGAATATAAAATTTAAGCCAATGGCCATGCGCTGGGACCTATGAGGTCATTCAGCACCGAACGGGAAAAACCTCGTAATTGCACTATGAAACAATTGTTAAGAGAAGGTGAAAAGAAAGATGGAAGGAAGAGAACATGAACGCAGGTTCAGTAAAATGAATGGAAGGGTTGTAGCTAGGGGCCGAAGGAACTGTGCAAAGAACCTTAAGTACTGCCTACAGTGCACCGAGTGTGGTGAAGTGATGGCACTATCCCCCTACGGAGCTAGCAAAAGATTTGACGGATTGAAAAGAACATTCTTAATAACATCCAATCACATAGTACGGACTCAATATTTTGGACCCATTTTAAGTTGATTTAATTTCAGTGCATTTCAACAGTTGAGTCACAGATCCCGGTTACATAATTTCACGGACGCCATGTGGGCCCCACAGAAACTTTAACGCTAATATTTTTATTTTCTGCTCCTTGGTTATCAGAATGCACCATAACACGATTCAGCGTCTCTGAGACGACGAACTTACAATTTAACATCCGTCATTATTTCATACCTATTTGAAAAAAAAAAACTATATATAGTTCTTGCTTTTATCCTTTTGGAACCAATACGTACCAAACCCAGTCAGTTTGTTGGTATTTGCAACTGTCTGCCACATAGTCATTTTTTTGCGGCATAATCTGCATAATTCTCGTGATTTTATCCGTGGCATGGAATATGAAATTTAGGCCAAAGGTCAAGCTCTGGGACCTATGAGGTCTTTCAGCACTGACAGAAGAATTGTGAGTAAAAGGTTGTAAAAGTTTTATGGGATGAAAACCTCGGAGTTTCTTTATGAACCATTTGTTAAGGGAGGTTGGAAAGTAAGATGGAGGAAAGCGAATATAAACGGAGGTAAATAAAAAGGAAGGAAAGATGTTGCAGATAGGGGCCGAAGGAACGCTGCAAAGACTCATAAGTAATGCCTACAGTGCACCGAGCGAGGTGCACTGACAGCATTACCCCCCTACAGGAATGTTTTTATGTGTATTGCTAAATCTCTAGTAAAACACTATCCAGAGAATACGTCAGTGGTCGAAAAATGTTTTAAGAGAGTTGTAGGGCTTACAATATGCTTCACAAAATCTTAAAATTTCTTAAAATACGCTTAAAAAAACCGTGAGACTGAAATTAGGAAATACCCTGACTATGACCCACAAACCGGGATGACTCTGAAATTTAAGTCATGAGATCTTAACACTTTGCTTGGGGCAACACATTTTTCTGAACTCTGCTCATTCAACTCTCAAACTGTCTTCATTAAGATGCCAGACTTCGTACTACGACGTCGCTGGACTTTGTGATGTCATAATGACCGCATAATGGTGATGAAGCACTTTGGAAACCAGATATTTTAACTGATTCATCTTTACTCTTTCATTTGAGAGGTCACAAACCTCTAAAATGCCAGGTTGTCTGCTCGGCATTTAGCCACGCCAAATGTGTCACTTTTGCGTTTATTCTATAGTATAATATGTATGACCACATTGAATGCAATGTATGGTACATGATGCATACCAATCGTTCCACTACCGCGTGTTTCGAAATGCTTAGTACCCCTTTTGAAATATATGTATACATACTTCATCTTATTTCTTTCTTCCTCATCGAAAATACATATTTTAGATGCCCAATTAAACATCAATATGCCAATCTATCTTTATACCATGCACAATCACGAAGTTTTTTTATGATTTTCTACTTCTGGATTCTGAAACGACACAGAGTCATCCCTGAAATGGCAAGCGTAGAAGCAGCTGAGATAAGCTATTTTTTGGGAATGTCACAAGGGGAACCATTCAACACCGAGCAACTAGCTGAAATGAAGAAGAGAATTAAATTCCAAAAGAGCTTCGTATGTATAAAACCACTTTTAACACTTCATTTTAATTCTAAAAGTAGTTTCAGGGACGTTTGTCTACCTACAAGTAGGTTCAGGGACGTTTGTCTACCTACAACACAAATCAAGCAATTCTAGTAATCTATCCTGAACAGTCTGAATCATAAAGAGCCTGAAGACATTCCAGTAAACTTTTTAATTCATTCAGCATTTCCTGAGTTGACTCTGCCTTCAGCGGGGATGAAACGCACTAATTTAAACAGCGATGGACACTGACTCTTAAGAAAATAAAATATTTCATAAATGACAAAAAACAAAACCTTTTTTCCTCTTACTTCCTGAATGAGGTCACAAAAACTTCATTCTTACTTCCACGGAGGGAAGTAGTAAGGGGATCCACTTTTTAATTACTCTTCAATCAATTAACTTCCAAGTTTAAGGTTACGTTCTGACATTATCATCGGAAAACTGGGATAGCCCGCAACCCACCCGTCCTTTCCCACCCCCCCCCCCCCCCCCCACCCCCACGCCCCGGGAACCAACCCCAAACATAAGCAATTCTGCAAGTGCACTTAGCGGGTAGGATGATTACTGAGGGACGTTTAATCTCACACTAAGGTCAGCTGGTAGCTAAATGGGCGAAATGGGGGCTGGGAACAGGGACTGGAGGGAAGGGGGAAGGTGGTGGCGGGGGGGGAGGGGGGGGGAAGGGGGGGGGGAATAAGGAGGGGGCGGTAGGGTGTTGGAAGAAAAGGAGATACGGGCAGGTAGGATGCGGGGTCCTCTGTGCAGAGTGGGATAGGAAGTTTGCAACTAGACAAACCTTACGAGTCTCCTCTACCTGGAGACTCGTCGTTCGTGCATTCGCCAATATAAATAACAACCACATAACTTAGACTTTAACCTGGCTTCAAAACTTGACGAAGTACCTCGAAGGGAGCAGATCAAGGGTGTACAAATCCATTCCACAAACATGAAATGTGTAGAACCCTACAGAGTCTCGTCACTCGCCAACAGGACGGTGAGGGAAATCCCCTTTCACAGACTAAAGTGAGCATTTCCTCGCACGACATCTTGGGCTGGTGGAAGCATCATCACCCAAGGTCTGACCGCACCAAAAAAAGAATTTGCAATATTTCTATACCCTTTCCAAATATACAGGTTCTATACAACAAACACATCGCAAACTAGGAAACAATAAGGATTCCGTAGCTGATATTCCCATATGTATTAAAAGATCCATTACGCGGGCATAAATCACAATTCTGTGATAGCATCAATTTTGCACGAATACGTTTACTTCAGAGCATCGAAAATTTCAAATAAATAATGCCGTATTTGTTCACTTGCTCTTTCTGCCACATATAAAAAAAATGATTTCGACTTTTATATTCTTAATCAAAGTTCTCAAGCATCCAAAGCCCTATTTTTTTTTTTTTTTAGTCTACCACTAGATATTTATTCTACATTACTACCATACTGTTAAACTTTTTTTTTTTTTAACCTTGTTCTTGCGAGAGATTTTCTGCCTCTCAAAAATAGTCATAACCTACGCAACCCTTTCAAGATATGAGAACAATACAATGCAATCATCACGGAATTTCCCACCGAACTACGTATATTATAAACAATACGTATATAAATACACACATATATAAGCTGGTAAGTAATCAGTGACCAATAGAATCTAATGAAAAATTATACATACATACATACATACATATATATATATATATATATATATATATATATATATATATATATATATATATATATATATACTACATATATATGACTGGTAAAAATGTTCTGTTACCACAGAATTTACCATATACAGAAAACCAACGTTCTCACTTTCATACATTCACTGATTTAGCTATCACGACATTGCTATCAAGATATGTGTAGCCAGCAACCTGTTCTTAAGAGCCTTACGAATTTGTTCCCCAGATTTCCTGGAAAAAGAATTTGAACTAATTCGTGAGTAACTTTCGTCTTTAAAGTATCCTGACCATATAATTGAGAAAGCAATTCACAAAGCAAACGTAATTTTCTACCGACCCCCTCAAAACAAGACCAAAGAGACACCAAACAATAAAATAAAAATTCCTCACCTGGACAGCATTTACTTACCCAAGCACCTTAGCCAAATCCCTGATTAATGTCCAACAAAAGACATTCCCCAAGGACACTGGGGTTTATCAAATCCCATGCCAGGACTGTGACCAATCTTACATCAGATTTACAGGAAAATCACTTCCCCAGAGATTAATGCAACACAAACGGTCAGTTAGGTAGGGACAACAGAACTCAGCTATTTTCAACCATATAAATGAACATAACCATAGAATAAACTGGAATTTGTCACGTATAATTTACAGCAGCAAATGCCGGTACAAGAGTCAAATTATGGAATCGGCCTTAATAAAGGAGAGCCAGGTAATGAGCATCTCAAAAGGATCATGGGTTTCAGATGTGACCGACAAGGTTTTCATTCAACCAATGCTTAAGAAGATTAAAGGAAGATTATCAGCGGGGGTGACCTAAATTGGCTTACCTGTGGACGGATCTCTTGGTATAAATACCACCTTTTCTGTAAACTTTTCTCATTCATATACCTGATAAGAGAGACAGCAGTCTCTGAAATATAGTACTTTTATCTCTATATTTTGGTGTTTTTATGGGCTCCTTTTATTAGATACATACATATATACATACATACATACATACATACATACATACATACATACATACATACATATATATATATATATATATATATATATATAATGAATTAAGTGCTTGAAACAGTAATAAATATTGAGAGAATAAATTTTTGACAGAATGAAACAGCAAGACGATGCATTATCAGATGATTCCTACCTGGAAATAGAGAACCTCGATTTACTATTTGCAAATAAACAAACTCATTGCCTATACAGCTCTCTCATCAATATAAAGGGAACAATGACCATTCGTTATGTTTTCATTTATAAACAAAAGCGCAAACACGGCACATTGGTATGGCAGAGCAGGGGAAATATTCTGGTACTTGAAGAATTTGCATAAAATAATTTCATGGAATTGTACCAGGGCTTGCATTTTTCAAAATAATCCAGCCCTGAATCTTATCACCAATAAGTAATGAAGCTTTCAAGGCATTTCATTGGTCGATATTGACCAAAGCTTAGTATGTCGATCATAAGACCAGTTGTTTAGTAACGGCAGAACCATTTCCAAAATTAATCTGAATTTACTCTGACTGAGGGTGAGACGCCCAAAAATACTTGACCCTATCAATTTCCACATTATAAGGCACAAAAAACGTAACATACTTTCCAAATTATCAGGCACAAATATCGGAGTTCTCAGAGAAATGCACAAAAATCGAAGTTCCCAAAGAAATGCACAAAATCGAAGTTCCCAGAGAAATTCACAAAAATCTGAGTTCCCAGAGAAATGCACAAAAATCCAAGTTCCCAGAGAAATGCACAAAAGTCGAAGTTCCAAGAGAAATTCACCAAAATTGAAGTTCCCAGAGAAATATGTTTTCAATTTAGTAGACTGAATTAGTGGCCAGACCTTTTATTGTGTTAAAATCTTTTCATTATTTGAAAATAAACTTCAGGCTTATGGAGCCCTGGCTACTCCTTCACACAAATTCAGATTTCAGCCAAGTTTTCTCTGTCACTAAACCGGTTACACCTCGAGTTCATACATGTATAAGATTGGCATCTTTACCCTAATTTTGACTATTGTATGCACCACCGTTTTTCCTCTTAGTATAATTATCATTTATCTACAGATCCAATTTTTTTTATTCCATTACATTCTCTCAGTATTAAACCTGTACTAGAAACCACTAAAACATTGATAAAATAAAGAATGACATTTCTTGCCAGACATTTTTTCTTTTACTCTAGCTACGAGGCAAAGCCGCTATAAGTACTTCTGAATTATTACATCATTATAACCAGCAAGGATAATGAGTTACTAAAAAACTCTACCATGACAATTAACATAAGTGCCATAATACTTTCCATCTCTCACACAGATGCACGAACATACAGATGCAGTTAACATATCAACAAAATACTCAAGGGCATTTAAGTTCTCTAACACAAATAGCAGGGAGCTGTTTTCTTATATTCTTCAGTTACAAAAAAACCAAGCAATAAAATTTCCTGTCTCCAAATAACCGACTCCTGCCAAAATGAAATCCCGTGTCCCTTGAGACACTGGGAACGTCACAAAAAGTCTCATAAAATCTGTTCATTAGCTTTCACATTATCCTCCTTATATGCGTACAGAAGCAACTAGACCTAACGCACTATCAAGCAAGGATCTATGCATGGCATTTTTCCTTTAAGTTTACTGATGATGGTCTGACTCGTGTTGAACAAAAGCATTTTCATTTTCCATGGAGCTACAATCACATTGCACAATACTCTGATGGGGTCTTGTCACTGCATTACTTTGACAAGACTATGTTATCGCTAACGTTCTTTATCAAAACTTCTCCTTACACCAATTTGATTCAAATACTTCCATCTTGTTTCTTTTAAGTTTACCAACAGCAACATTAAAAGATATGAGTATGTACGTTAAACAGCATGCATAGGTAACAACTTCTGGAGTTTCATAAAAGGCTACCGAAACTGAACAGTCTCTTACCAGGAAACCACAAACAGCACCCAAGAAAACAAAACACCAAAATGAACCCAGAAAATTCACGAGAACGCCTTAAAAAAAATTGCGCACGAATTGCCAAACCCGCTCTCGCTTATATTCTCAAATAGCCTTTGAATACCTGTCACCCAGCCACTACGGGTTTTAAAGTTCAGCGGATCTGGGTTATGCAAGAAATGTCCATTAGTATAATGAATGTGACATCTCTAACAGCGTGGTCATTAATAAAAAACACTACTGGAAGCTGCTAATTTAGGAATTATGTCCGTACAAGGAAGCCATGACTTATAAAGTTAATTTGTGTCCTCTGATCCTACCTTCCAAACATAAACTGAAAATGGATTCAAAGGGCCATTGATTTATAAATTCACAGTAAGATAACCTCTATTATAGAATAGCCTTACAATAACCCCAAACGCTGCATCTTGCCACAATTATATTCAGTTTTTTTACTTATGATAATAAAATGGATGAGTACACTAATCATTCACCTTTGTTGGAAAATACCGGGATAAATTTGAATCTTTCTCTGGAAACACAATATAATTTTACTCGACATAGGACCCAGATTCAGTCACAAAACAATGCATTCTCACTATTCCGAAGACTTGTCATAGTCAGTCATTGTTGAAGACAAGATTAGCAAGTGAATATCTTAATCCGAGCTAGACGTTCGATCTTGGAACCAAAAAGTCAAGGGCTCTCCGGATTACCAGTGCAAAATAATAATAATAATAATAATAATAATAATAATAATAATAATAGTAATAATAATAATAATAATAATACTAAATATACATACAAATAATGCATAAACAAAGGCAGGACATCTGGTAACAGAAGCAGAGAGCAATCAAAACAGAATCAAAGAGGCTTTACCGTTTCTAGTGGATAACAATAGAAATATAAACCTCGCTACTATGCACGATTGCAAATATATACCATTTAGTTGAAACATAAGTGTAAGTCCATTTATGAATATTAGTTTTGTTTAATAAATATATATAATTACATCTGTGTGTCCTTTTCACTCTAAAGAGGTAGTCAGACATATTTTCCATAAAAATAAGAACAAAAATGAATTATCTTTAGTTCATGAACTTTGTGTTTCTTAATGTTTGACATTCTTTTATTCTTCCCATCCCCATTAAAACAGGTAATTTGATAACATCTTTTTGACACAAATAACTTCAATAAATGAGTCAATTGTTTCCTGTACTTCACGTGTCCAGAATTTGTATGTTCAGCAAACTAATTATTTTCCGGAAGTCATACATCGCATATACATGTATATAATATATATGTGTGCGTGTACGTACACACACACACACGCAATATATATATATATATATATATATTATATATAATATAAATAATGGCAAAAACACCTGCCCTACTATAAGTGCCATCAGTAGAAGAAGGCGTCGTGGCCGAGTGGTGCTGTGCTCGGCTCACGTTTGCTAAGATGGAGATCGCTCCTAGCTTATACCACACATCAGTCCACCCAATTGTTAAATGAACAGTGCCGTCAGCTTGCGTCAAGAAAGAAGGGCGTTTGGCTCTTTAAAAAAAAAAAAAAAAAAAAAAAAAAAAACCAACCTCGCCTCTGAGGAGTTGAGGCTGGGAATTCAGAAATCTGTACCATTCTGGTGAGTGGGTGGCATCCCATCTAATTGAAATAAATAAATAAATAAATAAATAAATAAATAAATAAATACATAAATAAATAAATAAATAAATAAATAAACAAGACTTACTGGAAGTAAAATGACGCCTAATGTCTTGACAACTAATGATCACTAATAAGTAATCAATAACAACGTATAGCTCCAGTAAGCAGTTTGAGAAGTCCATTACATTTACAACACCAGACAAAAAAAAAAAAAACTTACTTAAAGCAAGCCTTATCTTGTTCAAGTACTTAATTTTTCCTTAGTTCCCTTAACGTAGAAGCATCCTTAAATTTTCAAGTTTATTTTCTTGTTAAATTACAATCCGGATGATTACGTGCTAGATTATTTGAGAATTTCTAAACATGAGTCACTTTCTCGCAGTGAGCTATTTTCGTCTGTAGTAAATTTATTTTGTAAATTTCTGTGCAAATATTTTTGGGATGAGCCATGCAGCCTCATCCCAAAAATATATGCACAGAAATTTACAAAGTAAATTTACTACAGACTAACATAAGAGCTTATGTGCTACAAGCACCTGGAACAGATGCTTCGTGGGTGATATTTCTGTTTCCAGATTTTTTGTTCAGAAATTTTGAATAAAAGAAAAAAATATACGAAAATATACCTGAACATCTTTTGTAGGGATTAAACTTCGGTCTTAGTATATTAGTTTTACCAGGCCACTGAGCTGATGAAGAGCTCTCCTATGGCTGGCCCGAAGGATTAGATATTTTTACGTGGCTAGGAACCAATTGGTTACCTAGCAACGGGACCTACAGTTTATTGTAGGATCCGAACCACATTATATCGAGAAATGAATTTCTACCAGTTGGCAGAGCAGGGGATCGAATCCGGACTCTGAGATCCGTAGTCGAGCACGTACCCGACTCATCCAACGAGGAGCTAACTTCGTCCTAGTCTAACCAAGCCCGATAATGATATTCTTGAGAGTAAAAACACTATGGAAATATAATAAATACTATAAGTATTGGATAATCCAGAATTTAAAAAAATGTAAAGGAAAAAGGGAGCATCTGAGAATTTTCGTCCAATTTGACATTACAGGCGAGAGAGAAAGACTGGAGTAAAGGTGCGTATATTATTCACTCCCTCTCAGTCACATGAGTCAGGGGTAAACAGATTCAATTATCCCGAAGGATAACCAACATCATGAGCAATGCCAACCTTCAGCCACCCCCCAACCACCACCCCCCCCATCCCTACGACTTGCCAAGCTCTTTAATAACTCCGTATCACCTTCACCTTTCCACATCCAAATTCCACGCCCCCGCCTTGAATCCTTCATGTACTTCCCCTCCCCTAACCCCCAACCACAGTCCCACCCCCAACTGGATAGGACACCCGACTACCAAACCCACCTACTGGATAGAAGGACCCCCGACTCCCTTTTCCTCTCATACCCAGAACAATTGTTTTCTCGCTTTGACTAGAGTCATTTAGCTTCCATTTCCTTCATTTCTTTTTTTTATCTGCCGTTAGCTGCATATCCTGGTGGTCCACAATGATCAGCTGTGAGCTGCTACGCTTCTCACGAATCGTCGAAATTCCTACCGTAATTGGTCGAATTACGTTTTCTTTTTATCATACCCAGTCTTGATTATTCTTCCGTTTTCGTTGTCTCAAATGCTTCTGAAAAGCTTTCATACGTATCATCAAATGCAATTATTGCATGGTGTAACTTAAATGATAAGTATCGTCAAGTACATTTATTGCATGGTGTAACTTAAATAAGTATCGTCAAATACAATTATTGCATGGTGTAACTTAAATGATCAGTATCGTCAAATACATTTATTGCAATGGTTTGTAACTTAAAAAGTTATTCGTCAAATACAATATGGAGGGTGAACTTAAATGATCAGTATCATCAAATACTTGTGGTATGAATCTGTCATTATCAAATTAAGCTGACGACTGTGATCATTATACCTACTATCTGCACATAAATGTTTTTTCTGAATTATGTCTATTAATCAGAAATCACAAACAAAGCCTAAAGTCATCTTAATCTACAACATACTTACTAAATCTCCCATAGAACTATTTTATTTGAACAGATCCTCGTCCGATACACTTGGCAGAAAACGTATGAGTATGACCTGACTCACATTTTCATTAATGCAAAATAATGTATTTTGTCAAAAGGATACGAAATCTAGAATAATGTACTTTGCATACAAGGTAATAACTACAAACCTAAACTGAAGTACAAAATACAGTGTATTGAATGACTCAGTGACCAACACGGGGATAAAACGTGAACTCTGAGGCCGCACGAGAATCACCTGTTGGAAGAGATAAAAAAGAATACGAACAGGTGTTCTACACAGGTGACTGTCGCAGGTGTTAATTGCGACTTCCTTCAGGCGGCAGCGTCACGTTTTTGTTTATTCGTTCGAGTAGTTAAAACATTTTCAGGTAATTAATAATAATAATAATAATAATAATAATAATAATAATAATAATAATAATAATAATAATAATAAGAAGAAGAAGAAGAAGAAAATTATTATTATTATTTTCAGACACAATAATAATAATAATAATAATGATAATAATCTCTTCTTCAGCAAGCCTAAAATATACCCAACACTGACTGATATAAGAATGTCATCCACGGCCATACAAATCTAACAGCTGATTTCACACAGTTCGAAAAATGATCTTTCGAAGCCAGTAGCATCAGTAAGAAAAAAAAAAAAAAAAAACGTACACGGTCAGGGAGCATGTGGGAGCATGGATGACAAGACGAAGCACTGACCTGCACTGGCAGTGGTAGCAGTGAAGGTAAATGTGCAAGGGAAGCGATAAAAATGAGACGCGAAGTGCAAAATAGTCACGACTCGTAATGTATAACGAACTGTAACGGCATCCATTTCAATTCGGATCGAAGCCCGGACAGGCAGAGAGCATTGGATGAGCGCGATACTTCAAGGAGATATACTAGTAACTCAAATACTTCCAACTCTAAAAGATACATTCAATTTCCATAAGTAAGACTGAACAAATCCTGACTCTTAGTCTTCTGGTTTTTGCTCAGTCGATCGCCTCACATATTGTCGGCGACATGTCGATATCAAGTGAGATTTCAACATCAGCAATTGCTCTAACTATTCTTGCAAACTATTTTTTCCCCTTGAAAATTTACGTGAAATCTCAAAAAGTATCACTAAAGTAATCAACGATACTGTAACCAAAAATTCATTATCATCATTGTGCTGGGTGGCCGTCGGTGCCCTAGGGGTTCAGGTGTCTCCCCCCACCCCCCCACCACCCCACCACCACCACCTCCTACCCAGGCAAGTTCAAACACTTGCCAAAAACTTACATTCCGGTAAAGAAAGATACAATGAATTGAATGCCTTAATTTTTCTTTTCATTATACTTCGAATCGAGTTCAATTGCATTTAATGCAGATCATTTCTATCTGTCCAGGAGTTATTATTAATATTATTCGGAAGATGTTCCCTATTCATATAGAACAAGCCCACTTCATAATAACACGAATAATTGATACGGAAATAAATTTAACCGTAGTCTTTCTGGAGTTTGACACAATCAGGCTGAACAGTCACTTTCAAACCTGTGCGATCACAGTAAGAAAGTTGTCAAATACTGCGTTACACTACATTATTATTATTATTATTATTATTATTATTATTATTATTATTATTATTATTATTATTATTATTATTATTATCATTATTATTATTATTATTATTATTATTATTATTATTATTATTATTATTATCATCTGAAGGGCGTAGACTCTCTTTCAAGCATGTCCAATCATAAAAAATAGCTGCATCAATGGAATTTATGTCATATAAAGTCTTTTCAATCCTTCTCACTTTGGCAGATAACAGCCCTGAAGAACAGAATAGTGAGAAGAACTGAACATATTATTATTATCATTATTATTATTATATTACTATTATTATTAATAGAAACAATAACACAATAATTACATTAGTAAAACAGCAATCAAAATGTAAGCCATGGGAATCAAACACGTAAAAAAAGATGCCATAGCAAAATCTGATAAACGAGCTATAAGATTCTGAAATTAGACCAATACACATATAACAAGTTACCCATTACCATTTCCTTCTGCACAGGAATACCACAGAGAGAGAGAGAGAGAGAGAGAGAGAGAGAGAGAGAGAGAGAGAGAGAGAGCAGATTGATAAATCTGCTACTGAAACTGCAAGAAATAGCGAACACCTCACCTGTTCAGGTGGGTTAAATGAATTTCTCCTCCATTTCTGACATGTACATACCCTTGAAGGGTAAGTGGCAGCAGCCGGCAGGAGGGAGGGAAAAAAGAAGGTGGGGTTGTGTGTGTGTGTGTGGGGGGCGGGGGGGGGGGGGGTGGGGGGGGGGGGGGGGGGCGACTTATTTCTTGCATTACAAAGCCAAAAGTTCGACCAATCTCATTCATGTCTCTCTCTGTTAACACCACACTGCTTTACTCTTACTTAAAGTTCATCTAATGACAACGTGGACAAATCTGTATCTTAACCGAAAGGAAAAGGTAAGTGGGATAAAACTTATTTTGTTTACTTAGATTTTTCTAAAAATAATTTTGATGTTTGCGAGATGACTCAATAAAACGACTCAATAACTTGCAAACCAACATAAGCTTTCTTTGTTGAACTACAAAAAAAAAAGAAAAAATAAATAAATTATTCTGTACATTCGCCCACAACGGAATTAGAGGAAAATAAGTAGGTAACATCAGGAAAAAGTAAAATATCACGTCAATATCAAGGCCCAGTCTAAGCCCCACTTTAGCATTTTATTTTAGAATCCTACTCCCCAAAAAATTTCAAAAATCTAGCTTGCTATTTCTACTGTGTTAATAAGAACGAGAAAGGTTCTAGATTGCACATAAAGATAATCAGAAACCGAATTACCTACATTAACAATAAAATGGATCTTAATTGTAATAATAATAACTAGTGGTTAAGTTCGATATAAATTCGACAAAATACATAATTAATCCTACACACAAACATACGCATTAACTTTATCAGTTACACAACTGTTCTGTGCATTAATACAATTACTAACAGAACAGGACCTCATTGAAACTTGATACTATTCAGCTTCAATGAGGTCCTGTTAGTATTATATATATATATATATATATATATATATATATATATATATATATATATATATATAACGTTCTAAGGTGTGGTGGTTACTAGTAACTCGGAAAATAGAAGACTTGTGGAGGAGGAAGTACATCCCAGGTGGTCCTTAAAATACATTTATTACAACGTTTCAAAACACAAAGGTTTCATTTTCAAGCTGTAAAGACATAAAACAATAAAATTAACATTAAAAACGCTAAATTACAAATAAAAGACATAATACATTATAAACGACAAGATAAAAAAAAAAAATAAAAACTAGCTGTAGCAAAAACCAATCCATCAAGAGAGAAAGGAAGGAAAGAAGTCAGAAGGAACAAACCAAGACCACCTGGGATGTACTTCCTCCTACAACAGTCTTCTATATATATATATATAATATATATATATATATATATATATATATATATATATATATATATATATATATATATATATATAAGTAGATAGACAGATAGATAGATAGATAAATACTGGGCAAAAGCAGGTCTGCAATGCCTGAACAAAATTAGGAATGAGGACACATCTTAACAAACTTGTTATTTAAAATGGGGACTGATTGTCGGAAACAAATGGTATTTAACGGGAAAGAAAGAAATAGTGAAGAAGACTTGGTCAAATTATGATATAACACAGTAGCTTATAAGAAGATGAATGGTTAAGGAAATATCTGAATCGCGACTTGATTGACGCAAAAGTGAAATTGGGATTTAAAATCTGGCCTGAAAGCACAAAGTATTTCATATAAAAACTTAATGTCTTCACGCACAGACTACCTACATGCAAAGATTATTTTCGTGCATTATTTTCGTTAACTCTAAATACTACAGTGATTCAAAGTGTTTACAAACGTTATCAGGACAAGTAGAAAAAGAGGAAATGGGCAAAGAAAGGAATAATGCTAATTTTATTTGTAAAAGACAGTAGCTGGTATTTACCTGGGATGGTACAGAGATGAAATCACAAGCGTGGCAGTTTTGGTGGTGTGGGTCTGTAAAGAAAATATATAGAGTGATAAAGTAAGGTAACAGGGAGACTGATGCATAAGAACACAAGATAAATCGTAGGCAACTCAAGGGAAAAAAATGAGATCTCTGAATGAAAGCTAATAGATAATTTCAGTCAGATGAGAACGATGTATTGAGCGCTTTCAAGGTTTAATAAAAACACCAGAAAGTAATATGAGAAAAAGCCATGATGCAGAAGTTGATGAACTGAGTTCATCTCTTAGAGAAGGTGGGGAAAAAGCTGAAGAAGAAGAATAAGGGCACGACAACTGACTGAATACAAGTTAGATGATGTACAGATGTATTACTGTAGATATGAAGCGACTGATACGGTAGATATGAGGGAACTGATACTGCAGATATGAGGGGAAATGAAACCTGTAGATATTGGTAGGACTGATACTTGCATATATGACGGGACTGATACTGTAGAGATGAGGGGACTGATACTGTACATGAGGGGACTGATACTGTGGCCATGAGGGGACTAATACTGTATAAGTGAGGGGACTGACATTGCTGATATAAGGAGATTGGCACTGTAGCTATGAGGGGACTAACACTGTACGAGTATATGTGAAGGGGCTGATATTGTTGATATAAGGGGAATGATACTGTAGATATGAAGGGACTGATACTGTAGATAAGTGTGGTCTGAAACTGTACATGTGAGGACTGATACTGTAAATGAGGGGACTAATACTGTAGATATGAGGGGACTGATACGGTAGATATGAGGGAACTGATACTGCAGATATGAGGGGATTGATACAGTAGATATGAGGGGAAATGAAACTGTAGATATGGGAAGACTGATACTGCATATATGACGGGACTGATACTGTAGAGATGAGGGGACTGATACTGTACATGAGGGGACTGATACTGTGGCCATGAGGGGACTAATACTGTATAAGTGAGGGGACTGACATTGCTGATATAAGGAGATTGGCACTGTAGCTATGAGCGGACTAACACTGTACGAGTATATGTGAAGGGGCTGATATTGTTGATATAAGGGGAATGATACTGTAGATATGAAGGGACTGATACTGTAGATAAGTGTGGTCTGAAACTGTACATGTGAGGACTGATACTGTAAATGAGGGGACTAATACTGTAGATATGAGGGGACTGATACTGTAGATATGAGGGAGCTGATACTATAATACTGTAAATGAGGGGACTAATACTGTAGTTATGAGGGGGCTGATGCTGTACATGAGAGGACTAATATTCTAGATATGAGTGGGCTGATACTGTAGATATGAGTGGTTTGATACTGTACATGTGAGGGGACTGATACTGTAGATATGAGGGGACGGATACTGTAGCATTGAGGGGACTAGTTTATGTGAGGGGTCTGATACTGTTAATTCAAGGGGACTGATACTGTAACAATGAAGGGGCTGATACTGTAGATATGAGGGGACTAATACTGTACATGAGGGGACTGATACTGTAGAGATAGATGTTTTTGTAAGGAGATCCCGTCAATGATAAGCAACGTTCCTGTATGGGTATATACTTCATTCTACAACTGTAAATATTAAGTGAAGGCAACAGATTTTTGCCTTCGTTTCTTTCTAAGTAGTAACGTTCATCATCTCTATGCATTACTACCCTCAGGCAATTATCAATGTATTTTATAATTTCTTTACATTTTTATATATTTATTTATCAGACTGTTAATATATTTTGCCTTTTCTTATAACTGGTCACTTCTTTCTGTATTTCTTATCACGTTCTCTTTCTTTTTTCAAATGAACACCAATTTCTTTCGGAAGTTTGAATTCCAAGTCAATGGCTCTTGTGGGCTTGTTCCATATAAAAAGGGTTAAACCTCTGAATAATAATAATAATAATAATAATAATAATAATAATAATAATAATAATAATAATAATAATAATAATAACAACATTTTTTTTTTGCTCTATCACAGTCCTCCAATTCGACTGGGTGGTATTTATAGTGTGGGGTTCCGGGTTGCATCCTGCCTCCTTAGGAGTCCACACTTTTCTTACTACGTGCGCCGTTTCTAGGATCACACTCTTCTGCATGAGTCCTGGAGCTACTTCAGCCTCTAGTTTTTCTAGATTCCTTTTCAGGGATCTTGGGATCGTGCCTAGTGCTCCTATGATTATGGGTACAATTTCCACTGGCATATCCAATATCCTTCTTATTTCTATTTTCAGATCTTGATACTTATCCATTTTTTCCCTCTCTTTCTCTTCAACTCTGGTGTCCCATGGTATTGCGACATCAATGAGTGATACTTTCTTCTTGACTTTGTCAATCAACGTCACGTCTGGTCTGTTTGCACGTATCACCCTATCTGTTCTGATACCATAGTCCCAGAGGATCTTTGCCTGATCGTTTTCTATCACTCCCTCAGGTTGGTGCTCGTACCACTTATTACTGCAAGGTAGCTGATGTTTCTTGCACAGGCTCCAGTGGAGGGGTTTTGCTACTGAGTCATGCCTCTTTTTGTACTGGTTCTGTGCAAGTGCCGGGCATTCGCTTGCTATGTGGTTTATGGTTTCATTTTTCGTATTGCACTTCCTACATATGGGAGAGATGTCATTTCCGTCTATCGTTCTTTGAACATATCTGGTTCTTAGGGCCTGATCTTGTGCCGCTGTTATCATTCCTTCAGTTTCCTTCTTTAGCTCTCCCCTCTGTAGCCATTGCCATGTGTCATCGCTGGCTAGTTCTTTAGTCTGTCTCATGTATTGTCCGTGCATTGGTTTGTTGTGCCAGTCCTCTGTTCTGTTTGTTATTCTCCTATCTCTGTATATTATTATTATTATTATTATTATTATTATTATTATTATTATTATTATTATTATTATTATTCTCAGACGTGCGATCTCGGCATCCCTGTCTTTCTCTCACTACCCACCATCAGTTTATTATCACGTTTATTGATAAGCCTGACATTCCGAAAGCATGCTAATTCAACGCATGGTCATCCATAGGTCACGATAATCCGCTAACATCGACGGTAAGTCTTCATAACGGGTACATATAGGTAGTACATAGTATATACGTCTTCAATAATGAAAATGCTCTTGTCAGCTTCACCAGACGTCGTAACTCTCATCAATTTTCAAACAGGAATAGTGACTGCGATACTACTGCTGAAACTATTCATATGCCTGAAACTATTCATATCGACGGAGTAAAAGTCTGCAAGACATTCCTTAATAGAAATCGAGAATTTAATTTCCAGTATACGATACAATCTGCCGAGGAAACCTGTAATTAATAAGGCGGAATATGTGTCGATTCATTTTTCCTCTCTTGAGATGCAATGACCACAATGACCAAGATGTTTTCAATATGACATTATTGTAACGTCTGGAGTTAAAACGGATGTTATTAGTGTTATATCTTGGTTAATATCTCGTATTTTTCTTGTTATTTCAAGAATGTCTTGGAAAGTGCAAATTGTGGCGTTCCATGAATTTTCACAATCTTTACTTTCAAACTTTTTTCCTCTTAATTGAAGAGCAAGTCTGGCTCTTTTGATAATACTGAAGCAACCATTTAAAACTCTTGCCTTTCCTGTAGTATTTTCAGCGTAGTTCATGGACCCAAGGACCAGGTGAAGTGATTAGTCGAATAATCTAATTTTCATCGAAGACTTTCCGGCTTTCACAGGCTGTAAAAAAATACATGGTAACAAAAAGTGAACTGACCTTCTGTGATGGAGACCATTGCATAAGCTGACCTTCCTATCAGAGAAGACGAGAATATTTACTGCTCTGATATGGAGACGAACCTGTACCCTGACGTTTTGCAGCCCGAAAATACAGAATACATATATCACTGAAGCTAATTTTTATGGACTAGCAAAATACTTGACCCATTTATATCAACTAGTGATCTAGCGGCCACTGTTTTGTATTCAATTCGCTTGGGTATGTGTTACAAATGTAGTACCTTCCGTTTAAAACCTGTCATGCAATACCTAAACGCATACCTGTCTTCAGGGAACATTCAAAGTAACTGCTACTTTCTTCAACAGTAGGAACTGATTTACGAAGCAGCTACGCATATCAAAGTGCAAGATGACGGAGGATTTTTTTTCTCCCTAACTATTTCGAATATTAACGGTGTAATTCGCATACAGTAAATTATTAAAACACTTTTCAGTTGTAAATGTACACCCAGATATCCTTTTATTTACCTAAAACTTACACATAGCGTAACTGACTAAAGCCCGGGACGCAGTGTTACCATACGCAAACACCACAGGATGGAAAAAAACAGAGTATAGAGGAGGGGTGCTCTCGTTTTTCACTCTACTGAGCGGCTTTTATTGCTAACTTTTCTTTGAATACGTCGTTTACCCAAAGATAGCAACTTGTCCACAATCGACTGTCGAACCTACAGTTCAGTGCAAGCCAAAAACGTCCCATAAGACAAAAGGAAATTATAACCGCAATTCATTACCTAAGTAATTAGTCTTGATTTTTCAAACCTTCCAATCTGTTTCATACCTATGTAAGTCAACGTAATCCTTTTTTTACTGGCATAGACGTGAAAGTTTCTGAATTCCGTTCCACTCTCATAACCTTATTCCAAGTACACTTCATTGTCAATCTATAATTATTATTACAAACAAGTCAAAACTGTTGCCAGAATTTACAACTTCATTTTACAAATGACTCATTAGACACTCAAGCTTCCATTCAAAACTTCCCTGATACCCCAGACATCCACCTACAATTTGAGATTACTACTGCTCCTCTGCCACCATTTCATTCTTGTGACTATTAAAGAACTACATAAGCGCAATACAACCTTGACCTATACGTAGCTTTGCACTATTATGACTTACAGCCATATTCTCATAAATGTTTGCTTTCATTCACAATAATCTCTTACCTCTCTTGCAAGCAACCCTCTATACGATACATCTACTTTCTGAACGTTGTGTTTCTACTTCTTTTACCTTAAGGCTTCTCCGGTATCGCACATAGCATGTATAAACACTCTTTTACTGCCTTAATATTTCATGATAGACACTTGACGTATAATCACATTGTCATGGGTTTTTGACACATGTACAACTGAAGCAGCGTGTATCAGTTTAATAATCAAGTTATTTGTCCGAATAATCACAGACGACTTTACCAGAGAACACTCAACGAATAATTATTCAACGGCCCAGAATACGTTGTTTTATAAAAACCAGACGTGGAATTCTATGCTAACAAAAAATATTGATGAATTATTTCCGTCAATGCCCATCTCGTAAATTTGAGCAAAAACAAAGAAAAGTCGTTACCTGAAGATATATAATAAACGTGTGATAAAAAGAATTCTCTTTTGAAAAAAAAAAATCGCTGTTTTCACTTATATATTCTAACGCAGTAACCTGGGTTCTTTCGCAATATTAAACAGAAATATCGGAGACTTCAGTGTAAAGATTGTCTTGGGACATTAGACGGGCAACGAAAACCCCAGTTATTTTTTCCAAGGCCTTTCTTTGCTGCACTGTGTTAGTCAACCGAAGGTCATCATGGTTCAACAGAGGCAGAGAGACCTTGGAGAAAACAGACAGCCGTTTCGCTGATACAAGGATTTCTCTCTCTCTCTCTCTCCCTCTCTCTCTCTCTCTCTTGGCTGCTAGAGTATATCAGTAGTTGCTTCATAGTCAGTAAGATGTCTACGAGGATAAATTTGAACAGAACAGCGCCCACCCCTCACCCCCAGCAAGACCCAGCAGAAGCCCAACTTCGCAGCCAAAAAGCAAACAATCCGAAGCAAACTAACGGAAGAGGGAATTGCCAATCAGTGCAACATCACGTTTTCAATACCTGTAAATCATTTAATGAGAGAATTTCTACCTGGGGTAAAGTAAACAAACATTAGATTTTATATACCGAAGGAACCTATCATTATAACACACCTCGGAATCTCCTCCTCCAGCCCTCCCCTCCCTTACCCTACCCTCTCCTTCCAGTCCTTTCCCTCCTACCAACTCGCTCCTCTCGTGTCCTTGTCAGGATCAAAAGTTGCAATTGCATGACCCGCCGACGACTCCCCGCACTTGAAACTCCCTCGAATGCAGACGCATTTAAGTACATTTGCGTGCATTGTTATCCCAGAGATTTCCCCCAAGTTCAGCTTGGCCTTCGAGCCAATGACAGAAAGTATCTGCTTGTAATTATCCTGATTGTGTTCCAGGAGTGGAGGGCCCCGCGCGGCTGAGGGGAGGAAGGATATACTGCCACTCTGCCTTCACCTCGCTCGAGAAAGAGAGCAGGAGAGAGAAGTTCCAGAGGTAAGAAGCCAGGAGGAGGAGGAGGAGGAGATGTATGATGGATAGAGAACATTCGAGATGTAGGAGGGAAGAGTTGATGATGGAAATAGTCTTCGAGACTTAAAATAGTAAAAAGAGCATTAAGACGAAAAAAAATAAATATATAAGTAAAAAAAACAGAGATGGAGTATTGCGTTTTCTATTCGATACAGAAGCACACTCCATACATAACATAAATTACACCAACACTACATACGTAAACACACACACACACACACACACACACATATATATATTATATATAATATATATATATATATATATATATATATATACACACACACACACACACATATATATATATATATATATATATATATATAATATATATATATATATATATATATATATATAAATAATGTACATCAGATATTTGTGTTTGTTGAGGAGAGAGAGAGAGAGAGAGAGAGAGAGAGAGAGAGAGTGAAGAGGAGAGAGAGGGAGAGAGAGAGAATGATGATGAGAGAGACGAGAGAGAGACAGAATGACTCTAACCGAATATACTAAAGACAAAAAGTACAAAATAAAATCAGAATTAAATATTTTACTCTAACAAAAAGCTGGGAGGAACGCGATAGCTTCCTGTCCACAATAAGTGAATAACACAAACAAAGGAATCTCATCTGATGAATAACTGGGGAGAACAAACTGAAATAATTGGATGACGAAAACAAAAGAGGTAGGATAAACATCAATAAATATTTCAATGACGTCAAGACAGCGACAATCGAAAAGCAAATTGGACTTCCGTTACGAAAAATACAATAATAATTAGAGCAAAAAAAAAATATAAGGACGGATCGGTAACCACGATTATCTAGAAAACAATCCACAAAGTGGTAGAATAATCACTGCCTTTGCCATAACTTGTTTAGTGGAAATGTTTCTTTTTTTGTGCAAAGAAAACGAAGAAAACCAGGAAAGATCGAATCACAAGAGACGAGAAGAAAAACATCACAAGAAGAAGAAGAAGAAGAAGAAGAAGAAGAAGAAGAAAGAGGAATAAGTGACTTTTCTCAAGGTAACACGAGTCAGTCAAGTCTTCCTCTTCCCCCTCCCCCATGCTTCCACTACCTCCAACCACCTCCCCCTGCAACAATCGCATCCAAGGCCAAAAGGGTGTTGGGCTCATATCTCTCTTTAATATTAATATTTAAAACATGAAATATATATGTGCGAGTGTATGTGCTTAAGTGCGCCGACAGACGCAATGCTCTGGAAGAATAGTTTACGGTTTCGATATGCAGACGAGATACCTCGACGCGGATGCGTTAACAAGAGTTGGAAGAATTTATATATATAGTCGAGCCAGTAAAGGCACACACACACACACACACAACAGGGAGAGAGAGAGGAGAGAGAGAGAGAGAGAGAGAGAGAGAGAATAAAAAGGCCAACTAGGAAGAAAGAAAGATAAAAAAGGAAAGAGAGAGAGAGAGAAGGCGAGAGAGAGAGAGAGAGAGAGAAAAAGGAGAGAGAGGAGGAACTAGAGAGAGAATAAAAAAAGGAGAGAGAGAGAGAGAGAGAGAGAGAGAGAGAGAGAGAGAATAAAATTGGAAAACTTGAGAGAATAAAAAAGGAAAACTAGAGAGAGAGAGAATAAAAAAGGAAAACTAGACAGACAGACAGAAGGAGAGAGAGAGAGAGAGAGAGAGAGAGAGGAGAGACGGAGAGATGGGGGGGGGGAGAGAGAGGAGGAGGGGGGGGAACTAGACCCTGACGCTAACGGTTATGTAATGACTGCTAGAAAGAAATTCGATTCACATCTCGCGAGGAAAAATGTTGTGGGACTCAAAAAGATTCTCATCACGGGAAACCGAATAATGGGAGATGGATATTCCCTACATTAAGACATCTCAGCTTCACCGTTCTATGGGTGTTGGTATATCACACCTTTACCAATGCTACTGCTCTTTTGTGCCGTATCTATTTTAAGGACTCACTTTTGTTATAAGTGTTTCTAAGCGAGCGAATTACTTATCTGGCATCAATCGAGGGCCACATTTTGCGGCACCTTGGAAGTTAGCGGTCTTAATTTATATTAAAAAAAAATCTCTGAGGCAATGGCCATAATGAGAAGGGAGAAGAGAGCTATTCAGCTATGGTTTTCTGGAGAAACTACAAAAAAAAGGAGTCAATTATAACCTGTATAAATTATTTTCTCTAGTGCCACGTCGAACAACATGTGATAAGTGTATTTCTAGTTCGCTAGCTACCATCCTAATCCTTAACACAGCTAGTCACAGAGAAGCAAACTGAACAAAAAAAGAGAATATAAAAAAAATAAAAAGGGAAAGAATTTCTAGCAAGGCGAGGCGTATTTCCCTATTCCACTGACTAAGCCTCTTGAATATTAAAAAGGGCTTATGCTGGAACAGTCACAACTACAGTGGGTGAAAAAAAATAACTAATGTTTTCAGTTTATCATTATTTACAAACACTTATAATATATATATATATATATATATATATATATATATATATATATATATATATATGTGTGTGTATATATATATAAATATATAGATATATATTATATATATATATATATATATATATATATAATATATAGATACATATATATATATATATATAATATATATATACATATATATTTATATATATATATAATATATATATATATATATATATATATATATATATATATATATATATATCATAATTATATATATATTATTATTATATATATATGTATGTATGTATGTAGGTATGTATGTATGTATATATATAGTCCACAGGAGAACAGAGAGAATAAAGGACTCTAGTAGCTCGATAATTTCGCCTTCCACCAGGCCTCTTCAAAAGCTTTATTTTAACTAAACCGAATGATTCTTTCATTCTCTCTTTTATCCTACTGACTATATTAACGTATCTCATCTTCGTGTTATGAAGTTTGTATATAAATATATATATATATATATATATATATATATATATATATATATATATATATATATATAGTATGTATGTATATATATATATGTCGGTGCGAGGTGAAGGATTATCCTTTATTCCCTATCTAAGTACTTGATTTTAGCTGCGAGGTTTCAAGACGTTTTAAAAAGTCCCATTCCTTTTTAATCTGATTAGGGGTTATGTCATAAAATGATGCTGAAAATTTAGTAACAGAAAATAAGAATGTGCTCTTCAATAATATATATATATTATATATATATATATATATATATATATATATATATATATATATATATATATATATACATATATATATAATCATCGCGTCCAATTTCGCGTGACGCAAGGGGCATGAGATATTCTGATACTCATGTCTTTCCTGTGTTTTGTCTTCTATAAATCTCCAGCCTCCCTTCTCAAAGCTCTCCTCCAAGTAGGTTTGAGTCTTCCATCTTCCAACTTTTCTGGTTCTCATAGGATCTCTGTTCTGGTTCTCACTGGACCTCAAGCTGACGCTGCCATTTAGTACTGTTATCCACAGAAGGTTGTGCGAAGGACACGCCACATCATCTCAATCTCCCTTTCATCTTAATTAATCTCAACTATACATGTACTAACTGACTCCTAATATAATTCTTCCTGCTTTGTTTATAAACCGGCAAAATCTTTTAGGTAGTTTTACTGTCATAGCAATAAAAGATTTATGCAAAATCACTGCATACAATTTCAGCATCCAAGATGTTCGGTTTTCCGTTTTTGGTCTGTCACTAAATTCCAACTACAGATAACCTCCTTTTTTGGTCTGTCACTAAATTCCAACTACAGATAACCTCATTTTTTGGTCTGTCACTATATTCCAACTACAGAGAACCCCCTTTCTTTGGTCTGTCACTAAATTCCAACTATAGAGAACCTCCTTTTTTGGTCTGTCACTAAATTCCAACTACAGAGAACCACCTTTTTTTGGGCTGTCACTAAATTCCAACTACAGAGAACCTCCTTTTTTTGGGCTGTCACTAAATTCCAACTACAGAGAACCTCCTTTTTTGGTCTGTCACTATTTTCCAACAACAGAGAACCTCCTTTCTTTGGTCTGTCACTAAATTCCACCTGCAGAGAACCTCCTTTTTTTGGTCTGTCACTAAATTCCAACTATAGAGAACCCCTTTTTATTGTCTGTCACTAAATTCCAACTAAGAGAACTCCTTGTCCTGTCACTAAATTCAACTATAGAGAACCCCCTCTTTTTTTGTCTGTCACTAAATTCCAGTAACAGGAGAACCTCCTTTTTTGGTCGTCACTATTTTTCAAACAAAACAGAGAACCCCTTCTTTGGTCTACCCTCTTTTTTTGGTCTGTCACTAAATCCAAACCTATAGGAGACCTTTCCCTTTTTAATTGGTCTGTCACTATTCCAACTATAGAGAAACCTTCCTTTTTATTGCCTGTCACTAAATTCCCAACTAACAGGAGAAACGCACCTTTTGTCTGTCACTAAAATTCCAACTACGAGAACCTCCTTTTTTTGGTCTGTCACTAAATTCCAACTATAGAGAACCTCCTTTTATTGTCTGTCACTAAATTCCAACTATAGAGAACCTCCTTTTATTGTCTGTCACTAAATTCCAACTACAGAGAACCACCTTTTTTGGTCTGTCACTAAATTCCAACTACAGAGAACCTCCTTTTTTGGTCTGTCACTAAATTCCAACTATAGAGAACCTCCTTTTTTGGTCTGTCACTAAATTCCAAGTACAGAGAACCCTTTTTTGGTCTGTCACTAAATTCCAACAAAAAAAACCTCCTTTTTTGGTCTGTTACTAAATTCCAATTACAGAGAACCTCATTTTTTGGTCTGTAACTAAATTCCAACTACAGATAACCCTTTTTTGGTCTGTCACTAAATTCCAACTATAAAGAACCTCCTTTTTTGGTCTGTCACTAAATTCCAACTATAAAGAACCTCCTTATTTGGTCTGTAACTACATTCCAACTACAGAGAACCTCCTTTTTTTGGCCTGTCACTAAATTCCAACTATAAAGAACCTCCTTTTTTGGTCTGTCACTGAATTCCAACTATAGAGAACCTCCTTTTTCGGTCTGTCACTAACTTCCAACTAAAGAGAACCTCTTTTTTTGGTCTGTCACTAAATTCCAACTATATAGATCCTCCTTTTTTGGTCTGTCACTAAATTCCAACTATAGAGAACCTCCTTTTTTGGTTTGTCACTAAATTCCAACTACAGAGAACCCTTTTTTTTGGTCTGTCACTAAATTCCAACAATAGAGAACCTCCTTTTTTGGTCTGTCACTAAATTCCTACTACAGAGAACCTCTTTTTTCGGTCTGTCACTAAATTCCAACTATAGAGAACCTCCTTTTTCGGTCTGTCACTAAATTCCAACTATAGAGAACCTCCTTTTTCGGTCTGTCACTAAATTCCAACTATAGAGAACCCCCTTTTTTGGTCTGTCACTAAATTCCAACTATAGAGAACCCCCTTTTTCGGTCTGTCACTAAATTCCAACTATAGAGAACCTCCTTTTTCGGTCTGTCACTAAATTCCAACTATAGAGAACCTCCTTTTTCGGTCTGTCATTATAAAGAACCTCCTTTTTTGGTCTGTAACTATAGAGAATATCCTTTTTTGGCCTGTCACTAAATTACAACTATAGAGAACCTTTTTTGGGGGGGGGGGGGGTTGTCCACTAAATTTCCAAACATAGAGAAACCTCCTTTTTTGGCCTGTCATAAATTCCAACAAGAGAAACCTCCTTTTTTGTTTTTTTTAGGTCTGTCACTATACCAAACTACAGGAAACGTTCTTTTTTTTTGGGTCGTCAACAAATTCCAACTACAGAGGACCTCCTTTTGTTTTTGGGCTGTTCATAAATTTTCCAACACAGAGAAACCTTTTATTTTTGGTCTGTCACTAAATTCCAAACCTACAGATGACCTTTTTCTTTTTTTGTCTGCACTAAATTCCAACTACAGAGACCCTTTTTTTGGTCTGTCATAAAATTTTCCAACTAACAGAGGGACCTCCTTTTTTTTGTCCTGTCACTAAATTCCAACTACAGAGGACCCGCTGTTTTTCCTTTTTTTTGGTCGTCACTAAATTCAATACAAGAGGGGGGGGGGGGGGGAAAAAAAAAAAAAAAAACACCCCTTTTTTTTTTTTTCCCCTTTTTTTTTTGTTTTTTTTTGGTCTGTCACTAAAAATTCCAAATAGAGAACCTCCTTTTTTGGTCTGTCACTAAATTCAACTACAGAGAAAACCTCCTTTTTGGTCTGTCACTAAAATAACCAAAACGACAGAGGACCTCCTTTTTTTGGGTTCTGTCACTATTTTCCAACTACAGAGGGACCTTCCTTTTTTGGTTTTTCCTGTCACTAAATTTCCCCAATACACAGCCTCTTTTTTTTGGCCTGTCACTAAATGCCAACTACAGAGACCTCCTTTTTTTTTGGTCTGTCACTAAATTTCCAACTACAGATGACCTTCCTTTTTTGGTCTTTTGTCACTAAATTCCAACTACAGAGTACCTCCTTTTTTTGTTTTTTTGTCTGTCACTCAATTGCCAACTACAGAGGCCTCCTTTTTTTTGGTCTGTCTACTAAATTCCAACTACAGAGGAAACCTCCTTTTTTTTTGGTCCTGTCACTAAATTCAACCACTACAGGAGTGACCTCCTTTTTTGGTCCTGTCACTAATTCCAACTACTAGAGGAACCTCCTTAAATTTTCCATGGTCTGTCACTAAATTCCAACTATAGAGAACCTCCTTTTATGGTCTGTCACTAAATTCCAACTTAGAGAACCTATTGGTTCTGTCAACTAAATTCCAACTAAGAGAACCCTTTTTTTTGGTCTGTCACTAAATTCCAACTATAGAGAACCTCCTTTTTCGGTCTGTCACTAAATTCCAACTATAGAGAACCTCTTTTTTCGGTCTGTCACTAAATTCCAACTATAGAGAACCTCCTTTTTTGGGCTGTCACTAAATTCCAACTATAGAGAACCTCCTTTTTCGGGCTGTCACTAAATTCCAACTATAGAGAACCCCCATTTTTGGTCTGTCACTAAATTCCAACTATAGAGAACCTCCTTTTTTTGGTCTGTCACTAAATTCCAACTATAAAGAACCTCCTTTTTCGGTCTGTCACTAAATTCCAACTATAGAGAACCCCCTTTTTTGGTCTGTCACTGAATTCCAACTATAGAGAACCTCCTTTTTTGGTCTGTCACTAAATTCCAACTATAGAGAACCTCCTTCTTTGGTCTGTCACTAAATTCCAACTATAGAGAACCCTTTTTTTGGTCTGTCACTAAATTCCAACTATAGAGAACCTCCTTTTTCGGTCTGTCACTAAATTCCAACTATAGAGAACCTCCTTTTTCGGTCTGTCACTAAATTCCAACTATAGAGAACCTCCTTTTTTGGTCTGTCACTAAATTCCAACTATAGAGAACCTCCTTTTTCGGTCTGTCACTGAATTCCAACTATAGAGAACCTCCTTTTTTGGTCTGTCACTAAATTCCAACTACAGAGAACCCTTTTTTTGGTCTGTCACTAAATTCCAACTATAGAGAACCTCCTTTTTCGGTCTGTCACTAAATTCCAACTATAGAGAACCTCCTTTTTCGGTCTGTCACTAAATTCCAACTATAGAGAACCTCCTTTTTCGGTCTGTCACTAAATTCCAACTATAGAGAACCTCCTTTTTCGGTCTGTCACTAAATTCCAACTACAGAGAACCCTTTTTTTGGTCTGTCACTAAATTCCAACTATAGAGAACCCCCTTTTTTGGTCTGTCACTGAATTCCAACTATAGAGAACCTCCTTTTTCGGTCTGTCACTAAATTCCAACTATAGAGAACCTCCTTTTTCAGTCTGTCACTAAATTCCAACTATAGAGAACCTCCTTTTTCGGTCTGTCACTAAATTCCAACTATAGAGAACCTACTTTTTTGGTCTGTCACTGAATTCCAACTATAGAGAACCCCCTTTTTTGGTGTCACTAAATTCCAACTACAGAGAACCTCCTTTTTTGGTCTGTCACTAAATTCCAACTATAGAGAACCTTTTTTGGTCTGTCACTAAATTCCAACTATAGAGAACCTTTTTTGGTCTGTCACTAAATTCCAACTACAGAGAACCTCCTTTTTTTTGGTTTGTCACTAAATTCCAACTTCAGAGAACTTCCTTTTTTGGTCTGTCACTAAATTCCAACTACAGAGAACCTCCTTTTTTTTGGTTTGTCACTAAATTCCAACTACAGAGAACTTCCTTTTTTGGTCTGTTACTAAATTCCAACTACAGAGAACCTCCTTTTTTTGGGTTTGTCACTAAATTCCAACTACCGAGGACCTCCTTTTTTGGTCTGTCACTAAATTCCAAGTATAGAGAACCTCCTTTTTTGGTCTGTCACTAAATTCCAACTACAGAGAACCTCCTTTTTTTTTGTTTGTCACTAAATTCCAACTACAGAGAACCTCCTTTTTTTTTGGTTTTCCTAAATTCCTCACAGAGGACCTCCTTTTTTGGTAAATGTACAAATTCCAACTATAAAAACCTCCTTTTTTTGGTCCTGTTACTAAATTCCAACTAAAACAGAGAACCTTTTATTTGGTCTGTCACTAATTCCAACTACAGAGAACCCTCCTTAGTTGGTCTGTCACTAAATTCCAACCTACAGAGAACCTCCTTTTTTGGTCTGTCACTAAATTCTTCCAACGTACAGAAGAACCTCCTTTTTTTTTGGTTTGTCCACTAAACTTCCATCATTCACAGAGGACCATTCCTTTTTGGTCTGTCACTAAATTCCAACTATAGAATACCTCCTTTTTTGGTCTGTTACTAAATTCCAACTACAGAGAACCTCTTTATTTGGTCTGTCACTAAATTCCAACTACAGAGAACCTCCTTATTTGGTCTGTCACTAAATTCCAACTATAGAGAACCTCCTTTTTCGGTCTGTCACTAAATTCCAACTATAGAGAACCTCCTTTTTCGGTCTGTCACTAAATTCCAACTACAGAGAACCCTTTTTCTGGTCTGTCACTAAATTCCAACTATAAAGAACCTCCTTTTTTGGTCTGTTAATAAATTCCAACTACAGAGAACCTCCTTTTTTGGTCTGTCACTAAATTCCAACTTCAGATAACCCTTTTTTTGGTCTGTCACTGAATTCCAACTATAGAGAACCTCCTTTTATGGTCTGTCACTAAATTCCAACTATAGAGAACCTCCTTTTATGGTCTGTCACTAAATTCTAACTATAGAGAACCTCCTTTTATGGTCTGTCACTAAATTCCAACTATAGAGAACCTCCTTTTATGGTCTGTCACTAAATTCCAACTATAGAGAACCTGCAGTGAGTATCCATGCTCCTGAATATTTGGAATATTCAACCTCATTACTCCTGTCTCCGACTAATGTTACTTGATAATTTTGTGAATATTTTGTCCTCATTTATTTTGAGTCCCATCTCTTAATATATCATGCATTCTGTTAAGCACACTTTGTATATCTAGTGGGGTTTTGTTCATTGGGATAACATCATATATATATTGCAAGTTGGTTGACTTTCTAACCTTCTCCAATTTAAACCCTCTAAAATCTCCAAACATTTTTCTTTCATTGTGAAAATTATGAGAATGGAAAACAGCAAAGGTGAAAAAGCATTACCTCGTAGCATCCCCCATTTACTGTAGGTTCACTTAGCAACGCTTAGTAGCATTAACTTTGCATCACCTTCCCTCGGTGGTAATTTCATTGGCTTTACATAATTGTCTAACATAACGTAGTATTTGTGCATGCATGTATGTGTGTGTATTATGTATGCATGTAATTATATACTGATATATATATATATATATATATATATATATATATATATATATATCCACACGAGTAGATATATATATAACATACATATACAAATATGTAATATATACATGTATGTATATACATATGTACGTGTATATGAAGTTTACGAGAACAAAATACAAACATTAATATCTTTTCCAGCAATAACGATGTGCAGTAGTTTTTCCTTTTTCTATAGTTATTTCTTCCTTCAGTCGCTAATGACGACAGAACTTTTTTTAAAGTGCAAGGCAGGGATATCAATTTAACCATTGAAAGGTTCACAAAACTGAATTGACAGTATCTTTTTGCATTTGCAATTAAATATCAAATACAGCGCAATAGTGAACAAGTCGTTACAGCTTGAAACAATACAATCTCTGATGACGCCTGAAGGATGGAGCTCCATAAATCAATAGAAGACAACTTCCACAAAATAGCTGATACACAAAAAGCTTCAGATTCAGCGATGCCTCTACATTCAAAAGGAATCGAGTTCATTCCTACTGCTACTCAAATTAGAGAAAAAGGCTTCTTACGAAACGTGGTAACAGGACATTAACGCGTGAATCAGCCTTGAACAGAAAGAGAAAGATAATAAGACAATATATAAAAAAAAATATATATTTGCATAACAATTCTGCACGTAGGGGTTACAATGGACCTTCAATACATACGCAGTAGGAACAAGCTGAATTCTGACAGCAAACCACAAAATAGGAAATGTCTGACGATGTGTGACAAGTTATGGCATGAAGATAAAATTCATGTATATATATATATATATATATATATATATATATATATATATATATATATATATATATATAGATTAGATAGATAGATAGAAGGGTAAAAAAACCGCATGGTACAGGGGTGGACCATGTACGATCAATGTGTACAACCCCAAAAAAAGTACATTATAACGCGTCCTGACATCGGAGATGGGCATCTGACGCGACTTGTTGTTGGTGAGAAATGGAGCTAAAGACCTCTATCTCTACTCCGGTGTCAGGACGCGTTATAATGTACTTTTCTTGGGGTTGTACACATTGATCGTACATGTTCCACCCCTGTACCATGCGGTTTTTTACCCATATATATATATATATATATATATATATATATATATATATATATATATATATATATATATATATATGCAACGGTATCAGCCACAATGCCCTCTTAACTTTTGAATTCTTTGCTCTTCTTTGGATACGCTTGTCACTGCAAAGGCTGAAGCTCCACGTTCAAAGATTATTTTTGAAGAACTTGTGATGTCCGGTACCGGGAAACGAACCTAGGTCCCATAATTACAAAGAAGTCAGGTCGGCAACGTGACCTCTTTGTAATTATGGGACCTGGGTTCGTTTCCTGGTCCCGGACATCACAATTTCTTCAAAAAGTTTCTTTGAACTTTGAGCTTCAGGCTTTGTAGTGACAATCGTATCCAAAAAAAGAGCAAAGAATTCAAGAAGTTCAGAGGGCACTGTGGCTATTACCGTTGCATATGTATCTGATAAAAAAGTGACATGATATATATATAGTATATATATATATATATATATATATATATATATATATATATATATATATATATATTAAGGAGTTGGTAGGAAGTGATTTTTATCTGCAGCTTCATCAAAGCAGATATTCAGGATTATCTCTACAGTTTTTTTTCAAGAATAGTTTCAAACAGTAAAACATCAAGCCTGCCAAATTTTCCGCGTATAACAACGTATATAGGCACGGACGCGCACTACACCGTTATTCCTACATTCAACTGAAACATTTAAAAATAAGAAAAAGGAAAAAAGGTTCCTGTTACAAGTTAGGGTTTGAAAGACTTTGCAGCCACAAGGCAAATAAGGGATTGGTGAAAGGCTTCACCGTCTCTTCATGAATTCCATCTTCGCCTCAAGTGTAGAGACAATATGACATTTCCAAACCTCTGAAATGACTGAATCAAAATGAGTTGGAAAGCTGTAACGGTCATGATAAGACGGTCATGATAAGTAATATTGTAGTTGATTGCAACTTTTAAAAAGGACAAAGTTTCGAGTCCTTCAGCACACAAAACAAACCTACAGGAAAGCTTCCTGTATCTCTTGAGTATCTCTCCTTATGGAAAGTGTCAGCCGTGAAGCTCTTTTGCTCAATTTGGGTTTGAATATATTTACGATTGTGTCTTCAATAATACCTCTGTAGACTAGAGAAGATTTTCATATGAATTTTAAATTCGGTAGAATCAATTTTATCTCTCTCTTTCTTTTATCCAAGACGCATGCAAGTTTAATTAGTCTTTGATAGCATCCTCATCAAGAATATGGAATTTTCTCTCTAACTCTGTATTCCCAAATCATTCTAACAATCGTTCCCGCCACCATCAAAAAGACAGGTTCGTCGTCACACAAACAAGAGAGACCATAACTCAGGCCTTTGTTGCAGACATCGCACTTATATTGGGCAGCCAAGCGCGTTTAAATTTCTTTTCCATAAAAAAATACATATATTCAGTGGGGAACACAACCACTCATAACAAAAAAATAAATAAATCAATAATATCAGGAGAGAATGATTTACTGAATGATGAACTCATTCTGAAGGTCAAGAAGTCTCATTTTTTTTACCAGCAAATCATACTTAATTGACGGAATATACAACTCACTTTTAATGCAATAAATTTAATGAACAACACGACCAGATTAAGCGCTTCTAGGCAAATAAGCCACTGTATAAAAAGCTGTCCTCAGCTCTCAAGATTGAACAGATATAAAAAATAAATAAATAAATAACATTGCCGGACGTGTGCCAAAATAAAATAAATAAATAAATAAAACTCAGAAGTTCAGCTTTGGCAATAAAAGTGATACCATCTACCTCCTTCTCTCTTTTGACATACTGAAGAACTTCACCATTACTTTCCAAAGTAAACCCCGCGAAATGTTTACTTTAGTACCTAGGTTTTGACGATCCTTCACGTCACCCTTCCCCCCCAAAAAAAACGTAAAGCGTTACCCTGACATATTATCAAATCCTTTAAGGTAAGAGCCAAGGCCGAGGAAACCAAAAATAAAGCAATATCCAGAGTATAACTGTACATCCATATACGTACCTACCATAGCCAACCTTGGCTGTCTGAGGTTCAATATCCAAAGCTCATGCACTCTACAGAAATACTGAATCAATGTTCTGACACCAGATATTAACAAATTCATCGCCTGTGGATTCTCTTTCCAAAGTATCCGCTATTCCCCTAAGAACGATGTGTTGTTCGTCGATAGGCACTCCTCAAGGAAGACTTTGAAGTTCGAAATAGTGGTCAGGAGGTCTTTCCTTTTCAGTGCGCAGAAGCCTTCAAGGTCTGATTTCAAAACATTCCGTCTCTGCTTTGGATTCATTACTAAGTTATATGGCTCCTAAGCAATATAAATACGGTAGCAAAATTTACAGGTTAGAATTTCACTTGGAAGTATACCAACGAACCTCAATTAGCCTCGATACCAAGTCAGAATTCTTTCGTATAATAATAATGTCTCCTATACAACTATACAACCGAGTACAAATATTCTTTACAGCATGGAATAGTTAAGCACAAATGACACAATTACTCTTTAAATCACGTACCATAACAGTACAAAAAATCATATCTTGCAATTTAAATTGCTACTCGTCAAGGTAGACAAGAGGTTATCTACAGAATTAGACTACCCCCCCCCCCCCCTTTTTTTTGTATGGTAAGTTCCCCGCCTAATAAAAAGGGCTCTGGGACCAATAATTATCCCACTAAAGGTCGCTGACCACAGGCCAAATAGAATGAAGTTGAAAAATCTTGTTGATGTATTCCATTCTTCCGGTAAGAAATTCCCTGCATGATGTTGATTTGTTGTCCCCCAGTTTCCCAGTATATTTTGACCAAGTACAAACAGGCGATATAAAGCTATCAACTACTTGCCCATAATGTACAAGTTTCAAGTCGAAGCACTGAAACAAATTCTCATTCATGAACGATTGCAGATAACGGAAGATTTTTTTATGCAACATATCTCGAAGAAGTCAATTTCTTGCCTAAATTCTTTATTAAATTTGAAGGATTTGTCGAGAAAGGATACATAAAAGCACATAAAAGGGGAAGATTCACACATTTTCTACCTCACAAACTTCCACACATAATATAAACTTCATACATATGGAAACGTGACGCATGAGACCTTTTGTGTCGGTTCTATAAAACTGCGACCTTGAAGACTTGTTCCCAGAGAGAGAGAGAGAGAGAGAGAGAGAGAGAGAGAGAAGAGAGAGAAAAGGAGAGGGTCATAATTCTTATAAGACAGCAAGAACTCCTAATTCTTTTTTCTTTTAGATCTTGGCCACTACAAAAGAATGAACAATTCTGCAGCTTTTAAGACATTGAAAAAGAAACGTCAAGATAGTCTCTCTCTATCTATCTCTCTCTCTCTCTCTCTCTAAGAATTCTACAGACATTTCCTGTAAGTGGGGATTATTCGAGCATAATAAACATCTGATGATCTTGAAAACAATGACGTTTTCTTTTCGTTTTTTGTACCTTAGATTGCACCAGTTCCCCGTTTTCTGTGCATCTATTTAACGTTAAAAGGAGTAGCTCGCTGGACACGTGCGTATTTTCAGGGTTATTTCTGATCGAACACGAAATCTGTTGATATTATGCGCTGCTCTTTTATGTTAATACAAATTCAAAAACTTGTAATAAACGCAACTAAACCATCAGCAGAGTAAATACTGAGTCAATATAGTAAACAAAAAAATTATATCATCTATGGCGACTGTTTGCCAATTATCTTCAAATTCGTCCGTCAGTTTCCTTCGTTTATTAGACGAAATACCAAGGTTAAAAGGACTTCCCCCGAAGAAGGGGAAGGAGAAGGGAGGGAGGAAAGAACCATTTTCTCGGGGGAAGGGGTTTAGGGGCGAGGAGAAGGGGGTTCCGTGTCCCACTATGAGAAGTTGGTATCCTTGAATTTTAGAACTGTAACAGTTTACCTGCCCTATTCTTCTACCATTCTCAACCCGTTCCCAACTACAATCTCTGTCTCTTTCCCTTCACAAATAGGGGCACGTGTGTGTGTGTGTGTGTGTGTGTGTGTGTGTGTGTGTGTATGATGACTATAATCACTTGAGCACGTGATTCATTTATCAAGCATTACCACAGGGGAAAAATACGAGACTGGGTGTAGGTCCTGAGCTGTTTCGACTATTTTTCCAAGCCAATGACGAAGGACTGATACATAGGATTAGAGTCTCTCTCTCAGAGAGAAAACTACTGGAATCCTTTTACCAGATACGTTTGTTGTTATTGCACACACACACACACATATATATATATATATATATATATATATATATATTATATATATAATAACGAATTCCACTAATTCTGAAGAACTTTCATAACTCCGAGATGGAACCAGAGTCTTTTCATTTGATAATTTCCACAATAGATGGTTATACAGTGGAATAAAATAATCAGTAAGGTTTTGACAAATCTATTTTTACCACTTTAAATATACACAAAAGCCATTACCACCAGATCAGAATAAATATGTGTATTGCCACCACCACTGGATAAGGAACTCAACCAAAATAAGCCATAACAACTCCGACGTAAGTTTTTCCAAGGATGAAAAACAGAATTGAAACTGAAGTAAATGCACCGTTACCAAGAGATGGCGTTAGAAGTTAAGTAATTTCACTATTACCAACAGGTGGCATTAGGAGTCTGTAATATACATAAACCTTTAAAATAAACGAAATTGACTGGTTTTTGACAATATGTATATATATATATATATATATATATATATATATTATATATATATATATAATATATATATTATATACTACACATGCTAAGTCACCAATACAACCATACACCAGCCAGAGCCACATTCATTCTTAACCTGTTTAATCCAGGATGAACACCTCGTACAAAAAACTTCCACAACAGCAATCTTCTACGCCTACGGAACCAACTCACTGACAGAACACCGGATTCCAACTTTTTCACTCCCAAAATAATACTGCTGAATCTCCTCTTGTCCAAATCAATTTTATCCACTCCCCAGAGTTGGACAAATTTGAGAATCGTAGCTTCAGTTCTGTCCCCATAATATCTCTGAAGCAATTTAAATCCGATCTTCGTGACATGAAGTCTAGTCTTCTCTTTTTAACAAACCAACTATATACCATACATTCTTATCCTCTGTACCACAATCGTGGGTACATAGCATTGAACAACCACGAAAATCCACCTGGCCATTTTCTTACAACGGAGAACGGTTAGAGCCCCACTGTTCTTTGCATATTCGTATATGGGGTAACAATATGACTACAAGCTTGTCTCGGCAAAAACTCTCAACTGCCATTTAGGAGGTATTTCCTTCCCAAAGGGGCCAACAAATATCAAGCAAGCATTTCCATGGCCTAGGATATGCAGCATTAAGTGCCTCGAGTCCAGCCACTGGCATTCCTTATCAGATGAACCTATCTCCTGCGGCCAATGGCAACCACAGCTTTGGTAGTAAGGATACATTCACTCTAAACTGCTCACGTTCCCACTTTAACCGGTCAACGACAGCTGTGCACAGGGCTAGCAACTTCACTCCCAAAAGATATGCTGAGAACTGGCAGGATAAAAACTTCGGGAATCGATCAAGAATCCATCCAATTATTATGATGAACAAATGTTTTACTGGTCACCTACTACAAATTTTACTATTATTACTTTTATTATTATTATTAATAATGAGAAGAAAAAATAGAAACAATTATGACGAAGTCAAAAGCCGGGTAAATGTGCACATATATAATTGAAGCCGTTAATAATAATGAATGAATATTAAAATTGCTATAAAAACGATTACTTCCTTCATTCTGACGGGTACCTAGAACGAACGCCAAAGAAATGAGCTTCAAGATCACGGATAGGATACGAATTTGACCTAATTATAACATAAAGACTTCCAACAGAGCAATAAATAAATAAATAAATAAATAAAATAAAATAAAAAACGCTTAGACATTTATTTGAGCACGCACACAAAACAACTAGTTTGATTTAGTATCATAACCTGATTTCGAAAATAAATTATTTGCCATTGTAATCGAAAGTAAATCACCATCAAAACATGATCACAGACAGTTTGCAGAATGATTTTAAAAAATTACTTGATGCAGCAATGACGGAGAGAGAGAGAGAGAGAGAGAGAGAGAGAGAGAGAGAGAGAGAGAGAGAGAGAGAGAGGGCACTGAATATCTTTACGAGAGCTTCGACGCTTCTGAACGACCTCGGTCTAGCCATGACACCTGACCGTAAGAGCCCACACACACACACACACACACACACACACACACACACACCTAAACATACATACACCTAAGCACATACACACGTACATAAACAGGCACGCAAAGATTCCGGATTTGCAACGTTGCCACAAGGAAAACTTTTGAAGACTGCGTGATATGGGCAACTTCCTCTCTCCTAAAAATAGCTACATGACAACGCCATCTCTTGCCGGGAATAATCAGCGCATTATCTACGGCAAATCTATATAGGAAGTGCAAATAAGTGCAAACGTACGCGTGAAAATACAGGTACAGAGAGAAGTAAAGAAAATATCTTATTAATTTCGCCAAGGAGTTTGTGTGTTTAGTTCAGTTAGTTACATAACTTTTATACGTTGTATGTAGTATGTCTATATATATATATATATATATATATATATATATATATATATATATATATATTAATATATATATATATATATAATATATATATATATGTGTGTGTGTGTGTGTGTGTGTGTGTGTGTGTGTGTGTAAATGATCTTTCAATGCTTAACGCCCGTTTTATCCCGTGCCCACTACATTCTAAAGCTAAGATTTAGTTAAATAAACCATTGGCCACCTTTTATAGGCTTGAGTATTCGTACGGTCGTCAATCTATGAGCAGTCTACATGTAGAAGGAAGTGATCTTGAGAGTCATCCTCGGGATGTTTTTGAAAATAAACATAAGTATAAATGTGGGTATAAATTAACTAATAGGATGCGGATGTGATCAAGTCAGCCTCGTCCTGTATGCAATTTTTGGACCGGGAGAAAATCAGTTAGAAAGGTTTTAATCGACCGTTCCCAATCACTGCCTAAAACTGACATCTCCTTTAAGGTATTCGTCAGGTCAATTATGACCTTTGCGCAGACCTTCGTTCCAAAGGTTCAACTTCATTAGGTCTTTGAATATAAAATATATTCCTCTCTCATGACTTCAGTGGCAAAAGACAAATGATGTTAGGTCAAAACAGAAAACATAGGTTCGATAATACATTATTACATACTACGCATGTACTTCACATTCTGATTCAAAGAAAATTAGATGCGTTGTTGCTTTTATAAAGGTTCACAAACCGACAGAAATGTTACCGATGGTAAGCACCCTTCACAACAACAAACAGGCGGGGGATAGGGGGAGAGAGGGAGGGAGTGAGGGAAAGGGTTGGGAGAGTTGTTGGAGAGGAAGGGAGGTCAGAACGAGAAGCATCTGGTACACCACTATCTCCCGATATTATATTATTGCAGTCAGCAAGGCCAATCGATAAAAGGAGGCAGAAGGTACTCCACCCGCACAACATACAATCCCCTCCACAATGCCAGATGTTGCAAGGGAAGGCCACGCCGCCATAATTGGTGTTCAAATATAACGAACAACAACAACGCAAACCATCTCCTATCACACTCCCATTAAGAAGTAGGGTTTGAAGTTCAGAGGGAAGTAAAGTAGGATTATATGTTTTTTCTTTTCTCCCTCTTGGATATATTCAAAGTCGCCTTTTAGTTTCCCAGTACAGACATTCTTTATACTTCAAAACATTTTTCGTGCAAATCTGTTCAACAGCATCAACGTCTGAGAACTTATTGTACAAACGGTCTTCTAAGAAGGTAGCATTGCAGGGAATGCAGCTTACCAATATAGCTACCTGGATGTGCAGTTTCCACATTTGTTTGAAGATCATTGTCATTTATTTTAGACAAGCTTTAGGCGCAGACAACATTCTTGGTATAATTAAAAAGGGCCTACTTTGACACTCTCTACTACCTGCATCATGCACAAACAACGAAATGGCTCGGCACATGCTTTGTGGTCACATACTGTATTAATCAAAGACACAAGCATGTAGACACAGATGTCCATGCAAAAAGAGGAGTGTGAATCCATAAATATATACATTCTTACGTATATACATATATAACAGATGTATGGATAGTTTCCCTCTCTGTCTGTATTTATTGTGTGCATGTGTTCCAGTGTGAGTGTGTGCCTTTGTGCAATTTTAGTTTAACTTTCACTCATTTGTCATCACACTGAATAAACAACTCGGTTCCAGAGCTTTGCCTCTGGCCTAGACATGATTTTTTATTTTTTATTTTAATCTAATCCTTCGGGGCAGCCCTGTGAGAGCTGAAAGTCAGCTCAGTGGTCTGGTTTAAACTTTATTTCATACTATGGATAGTTTGCCTCTCTGTCTTAAAGATACGGCTCATAAATTTAATAAAATATGTATTTTTCGAAAGTTGCTCATTAATCAAGGTCCAACTCAGAAAAGTTTTTGATATTCCGACCAGAGAATTAAGCAACGTTTGGTCTGGTCAGGAACTGGATGGGTGGCTAAAGAATGCCAGGAGCAGAAAATGAGCTAATTATACCAATCATCGCTTGATAGGTGTGCAGCAACAGTGCAATTGGTCAGCAACGGGTCAGAGCGAAACAAGAGAAGCTAATAATGTATGGAAGGACTTTCTTGAAATTTGCTTGGTCACAGGTCAAAGGTCAATCCCATGCGACTTTTTTTCTGAGTATTTCTATCGACAAAAGTATTGGATAACTCACAGTAGACTTTCATGATTTGCGGAGGTTAGGCAAAGGTCACCAAAGGTCATCTTGTGATGACGAATCAAGTTCAGCAATTTGTAGGCAAGTTCACGCAGGTCAACAGCCTCGTTAAAAAGAACGCTTAAGCTTTACTGAAACTTAAAAAAAAAAAAAAAAAAAAAAAAAACTTGGCAGTCTGATTCTAGCAGAAGCGGCTCATATTGAAGTCCGAATATGAATTAATTAAATGGACAGATTCTACTCAAAGTAAAAGAATTCAACTGACTTGTAACTGGTAGTATGTATATATATATATATATATATATATATATATATATATATATATTACATAAACATACAAGCATATGAAATATGAGACTGCTATATCATATTGAAACTGTTTGGGGTTTATAATAAGTAATATATTAATTTATTATATATATAATATATAATAATATATATATATAATATATATATATTATTATATTATAATATATATATTCATAATAGCCACAAAGCCTTAAGCGTATCCAGAAAAGCGCAAGGAATTCGTGAAGTTAAGAGAGAATTGTGGCTGTTTCAATTACACACACACACATATAATATATATATATATATATATATATATATATATATATATATATATATATATAAATAAAATCTTGGACAATTGAGGAATATTTACAAACAAAAAAGCTGTTTCTCTTCACCCCACCAAGCAACCCCAGTCGCTTAAACAGATTAAGCACACACAAAAATAAATAAATAAAAAAACAAACAAATAAACAAAAAATAAAAATATAAAAAGTTTAAGAAAAAAAATTCCAAAACAATATAATGGGTTAGGTCGTTTCCATGGCGGATAGAAACTTAATTATCTGGTTAAGTCACTAAATGAAAGGTTTTTACCAAGGCTCTTCAATATCCGCTCTCGAGATCTCGTTAAAATGCAAACAAACACAGGTGCGCACAATGCGTCCTTTCTATCTTGTTCATTTCAGTGAAGCACTAAGCAGAATTTTTTAAATTATTATTATTAGTATTTTCACAGTTAAAATACTAATCATAACTACTACAATTTAACGATAATAAACATTGCATTCGCCGTAAAAATAAACCCCGGATAAATGAAAAGGTGATTGGCAGAAAAATATATAAGAACGACCGCAAACTACTGCATATGTACACGCAGATAAAACCACCCTGGAAAAAAGCATACCTTGCTACCTTTCCAACGTGCTTTAGAAAGTACATAGCATGGAGCATTCACTAGAGAACGTAGAACGTAACACGGGAGACTTGTTCTCTAAACCGCCCCCCCCCTCCCCCACCCCCTCCAACTCAACACCCCCCCCCCCTAAAAGCCAGTCTCCTGGGGTGTCTGAGACACCCTTATGTAACAAGACCTCAGTGATGCAGTTTAAACTGAAAAGTACTGATCCATAAATGGCAGCCGATCCTTATCTATCAAAAGACTTTGAAACATTTTCTTATGTATGGAGATGGGAAGAGAGAGAGAGAGAGAGAGAGAGAGAGAGAGAGAGAGAGAGAGAGAGAGAGAGAGACCCCGTTCGTAATGCAAACCAAGTCTCCTTTTATCGGTGACCAACTTTCATGGCTGCTTCTCACATCATCTCAGGTCACAGCTTGCTCCCAATGTTGCAAACTGATCTGCACTTTCAATAAACCATTCCCCCCTCCCCTTCTCTCTCTCGCTCTCTTAAACCAATTCTCCCCTCCCCCTCTCTCTCATATATATACATACACATACACACACACACACGCATATATTATATATATATATATATATATATATATAGTATATATATATATATATATATATATATATATATATATATATATATATATATATATATATATATATATATATATATATGCATATATACATGTCTATTTATAAAGATAGATATATAGTCATAGATGGACAGATAGATAGAGGGATGTGCTAAGTTCAAGAATGTTTCCCCGCACCCTAAGCTTCAACCAATGTTTGGTTGGTCACTTTACCTGTAATGGTATACACGTGTCCACATGAACAGATGTGAATACTGCATTTCAACCGCCATCAGAAGACAAATAATTTTCAGTGAAGAGGTAAAAATCATAAGAAGAACGTAAGAATAACCACATCCGCTGGAAATCTGTCTTCTTTTTATATAAAAGAAATAAATAAATATAATACGGAGGGTTTGGTCGTGCGGAGAGAATGCAGAAGTGTATAATTCTGATGTCTTTGGGAGGAAGACATAGAAAGCCCTGAATATCTATAGATGAAGTGAAAGAGATATTAAAGAGGAAGGAAGCGTAGGGTCAGGAAACGAGAGAGAGAGAGAGAGAGAGAGAGAGAGAGAGAGAGAGAGAATGCGCAGTATGCGTAGTGTGGTTCGACGTGCTGCTGATAAGCTTTCTATACACTGGAGGCATATGAGGCAGCATATGCTAAGAATTTGACGATGGGCATTTTCAGGAAACATGCATACACACACGTGTACATATATTTTTACGAACACACACACACACACATATATATATATATATATATATATATATATATATATATATATATGTGTGTGTGTGTGTGTGTGTGTGTGTATAGACATACATACGTACATTTACATACTTACATTATATATATACATAATATACATACAGTATGTGTGAGAGAGAGAGAGAGAGAGAGAGCGAAGAGAGAAGAGAAGATAGAGAGATAGAGAGAGATGAGAGAGAGAGAGATATGCTGAACCTAATTTCCTTTATGGCAAGGTTCTTTTATTTAATTGTACGTATATATTCCTATCAAATAATAATTAAACTCCGTGGGGCCAAAACATTGCTAATATGACTCATGCCAGTCATCTAGTTTCTCTCTCCTTTCACTGTTACCAGTTACCCTCGAGTGGATAATGTTTTTATTTTATTTTTTTATGTTTTGGAAGCTGGTAACGTTGGATATTGTATTTCTGATCTCATTCATCTTCTGTCTGCGAGTGATCTGTGAAGGGGAATAAAAAAAAACACATCACGGATAGCCCGGTTTTTTATTTCTCTTCAGCTTCTGACTCTGCTAACACAATCTGCTGTAAGAATATACATATATACATTATTATATATATATATATATATATATATATATATATATATATATAATATACACACACACACACACACACAACACACACACACACACACACATATATATATATATATATATATATATATATATATATATATATAATTTCATCACTCATTCTGAGTATACTCGTACATAAAAAATAATCTTAATGAATAAAACCGAACGTAGTCTTGCTAATCACTCATTTCTCTACCGTGTGTATGGAAACAAAAACCTGACACAAATACAGTGAATGAACATTTTGAACATACACGGCACGAGCCGTTTTACATCCAGTCTATAGAGCAGCATTATCATTATTATTATTTACAATAAAATAATAATAACGATAATATTTCGAATGGTGTCATAGTTTACATTTTCCTTGGCTGATAATAATGTTTCTCCAACTCCATTATTCATTTCATCAAGTATGCCCAGTCGCCTAACATACATAAAATCGTCTCAGTTTCCTTGGAAACATGGTGGAAATTTAGTTAAGCAAATTAGGAGCGAAAAACCGCAGCATTTAACGGGCCGAGAAGATACGAAAAAAAAATATGTTAGAAAGTGGTCCCAAAACTCTACGGACTGAAGATACCACGTTTCAAGACGTAGTCTGAGAAAGTGTCTCCGTTGTGTGAGGGGGAGGAGGAGGAGGAGGAGGAGGAGGAGGAGGAATCCTTGACCTAGGTAGGTCGACGTAATCGACAACGGTTCCTTGGTGGGGGAGGAGGAGGAGGATGGAGGAGGGAGGAGGCGTGTTGCCTCACACTTAAGAAATCTCGCTCAGATTAGAAAGTTATTGCCTCACATGAGCTATTTTCACGAGGCAGTGACTTCAGCACCACTCGGATGGCACAAGCGCTGCCTTGCGAGAGGCGAACAGGTGAAATTTGGCTTCGCGGCGACGACAAATGTCGCTCCGGATTAGTATCTTGTGTGTGCATTTGCAGTCGCTCCTCAGATAACAGTCTGCCAAACGACTGCCTCCTGCAGCTCCTTCCCACATCTGGACGTCTTTCAGACACTGACCGCTGACTTACCTCTCTGGCTACTGCACAGCTGCAATAATTCACTTACAAAACAGTTACCATGGCCACAAAAAAATTATTCAATTCGGCTCTCACTCGTTTCTCGCTTACTCAATTTTTTATTCTTATTTTTATAGAGAATAATTCATCGCTCGAGTATGTATGTATGTATGCGTGTGATATATATATATATATATATATATATATATATATATATATATATATATATATATATTACTACGTGCGCGTGTACATAACGTGCTCGCAAGAAAAGCAAGAGATGCTTCGGAGTTCATAGAGGTTTCGTTATTTTCTGAAAGCATCATCTGAGAGAGAATCGATAATAGTTAGAACGCTGTCATATTACATTCGTCTCATGAAAAATTACATAAACAGACGTCAAGATGAACGATCTATAACTGATAGTTTAACAAAAGAATGTATTACAAAAGTATGTATTACAGCAAACAGCTCGGTGAACGCTGAATTTTCTGTATTTCCTGCAAGTACATTTTATAAATTTATATCTATTTGCCGTGGAACCATTATGGTCCCTGATGAATAACATTATTTCGCTTCAAAATACTGTTATACATAACCCATTAAAATCAAAATTAATGTGCAAGAGAGTTTCCTCTATGACACTACGGAAAATATCACTGTCGCCATTGTAACCACCAATAAAGGCTTAGGTTCGAATCCTGGGCAATTTAGATTCACTTCTCATATATAAAATTGACCTTGGGCGTACGATTGATGAACGACGAGGAGACAATGGAAACGAAGGCCCTTTAGAGAGTGTGTGGGCAGTGATTCAACGCACTGCTGATGAAAGGTTGCATGAAGTTGCCATTCTTGTGGAAGTTTTCTGTACACGGGACTTATCCATGATCCAGCACTCGCAGTGTAATGGTGAGCATCCGTTGCTTGTATGTACGTATATAAGTATGTATACGTATGCAGACATACGTACAAACGCACACACACATATATATGTATGTATATATATATATATATATATATATATATCACACAATACACATATATATATCTATATATATATATATATATATATATATAGATATATATATATATATATATATATACATATATTTACACACACACACACACACATACCATAATAATATATATATATTATATTATATTATATATATCTTATATATATATAATATATATATTATATATATATATTATTAATTAAATCCACGGTAGAAAGGCGAGTGAAAAACTGGAGACTTGGGACAAATACTACTTTCGTAGTTTATTCTATATTTTCGCCCCCCCCCTGAAAATGTAGAATAAACTACGAAAGAAGCACTTGTTCCAAGTCCCCAGTCTTTCACTCACTTTTCTACCGTTGATTTAATTATTTCCCAAGTACGTGTTACTTCGTGTATATTGGATATATAATTATAATATATATATATATAATTATATATTATTAATTATTAATATAATATATATTATATATATATATATATATATAGACATTAATACATACATACATACATAAATACAAATATTTCTTATAAGAGCTTTGCAGGTAAGGTTGAAAGTACTATATCCTCAGAAATAGTCACTGTAATTCTATCTCCCCCTGAGGGGTTGAGCTATTGCAATTTATACGAAGCTAGAGAGAGAGAGAGAAACCATTTTAATCACGGCGAAGAAAGACCAACCCCGAGACATTTGTTCTAAAACATTCTTCAGATCATCAACGATATAATAATGATTTCCATTATCTGATGATAAACGAGGTTAATACTGTTTACTTACCAATTTTGTCGTCATGAAATTCAACCACCACACCACACCACTTCATGAGAGAGAGAGAGAGAGAGAGAGAGAGAGAGAGAGAGAGAGAGGAAGAGAAGAGGAGGAGAAGAGAGAAATAAAGCAAACAGTCACAAATTCCCGGACAAATTAGACCGGTTGACCAAAAAAAGTCCTTGCCTCGAGTCTCCAAGAGGAAGGAATGCCTCAAGTAGTGAGCTCTTAGCGTAGTTTAAGTATGAATGACCAAGACTTGGACCACACTGGCAATTTTCCGGATAAAAACGTGCCTCAGGTAAATATAATTATTGCGAGAGAGAGAGAGAGAGAGAGAGAGAGAGAGACGTGCCTCAGGTAATAATTTTTGAAGAGAGAGAGAGAGAGAGAGAGAGATGCCTAGGTAATAATTTTTGCGAGAGAGAGAGGGAGAGAGCGAGAGATTTGCCCTAGGAATAAATTTTTTGAAGAGAGAGAGAGAGAGAGAAGTAGGTAATTTTTGATGGAGAGAGATAAACGTGCCTCAGATAATAATTTTTGCGAGAGAGACTGTTTTCTTGAAGATGAAGAGTAGATAAGGAAATCGCCTCATGGCCTCTGCCCAACGGCAATGAGCCAAATGATCGAATTTGTTATGTGTTCCTCTCTTGTTCCCATTTGTCAGGAAACTTGCGCGATCGTATAAATTCGGCTGTCTATTTAAGTCAGAATTTTTTTCAGGAAGAGTTGCATCGTCGATTTTAGCGGGAGATTGTGGCTGGATTCTCCAATACTAACCCTCCATAAGGGTCAGATTATCTATATGAAATGCCATCACTGTTTCCTCATTAGTTCTTTCAAAGCTCGAGTTCAGCGTTGAATTCCAAAATACCTTTATTGCAAGACCAACAACGCGATATTCGTAGGACTATGCAGAAGCGGTAGGCCTTTGGAAGTTCCGTTATTCGTAGGACTATGCCGAGACGGTGGGCTTTTGGAAGTTCCCACAGTTTCAGTGTTCAAAGGATGACCACGAAAGAGACAGCGGTTATTAGTTGTCTCTGAAATCAATCGATCTTTACATTCTGTTATTTACTTGTATTCAACTCTGATTTCATCTTTAGTTTGTTTTCTCTCTTTCTACGCTCTCTAAAAACGGGCCCTATTATCGCTGCTCCAAACATGCGAACGCATATAATAATAATAATAATAATAATAATAATAATAATAATAATAATAATAATAATAATAATAAATTTCGTGTTTCTTCACTCAAATTACAAAGGTTATTACATTAGCAAGAGGTCTCTTGCGCCATACATCAATACAGTACGGAAATGCGGCCACAATATATCATACAAATAACATGACATCAAAATCTCTACCTTAGAAGTTCTCAATAGTTCAAACAGCATAATAAAAGACGGGTATTTGATAGATCAAATACCATCAAATCTCCCTTTGTCATTTATGCTCGCCAGGCAAAAAAATGAGTTCTGCCTTGTCACCAAGAGCCAAATTAGGTGGATGTTATTTACAGCAATATCAAAAGGATACCTCGAAAAGAATGTCATTCTGTTTAATGTGGCGTCTGAACTTTAAGTACATAAAAAGGCTCTCATTCCACCGAGCGAACGCTGTATACATACATAAGATAAAAAAATATTATTGTTATTATTATTACTATTACTATTATATGTATGACAGGATATTTAACTATATGAAACTAGACAAAAGATGCCATTTAACTTGCTATAGAGAGAGAGAGAGAGAGAGAGAGAGAGTTAAAAACAAAGCAAAATGATATGGCACTTTATATTAGTGCTAAAACCTGTCTTTAATAATGTTCGCTCAGATGCGTCCGGTTCTTTAATTCACATTCATCATCTACCCCGGTATTTTTTTTATATGCCAACCAATTTCTATTTTACAAGATCAACGCAACGAAGACAGTTTTTATTTTTTTGTCTCATATAGAGCCTTCTACACAGATGCGCCGATTTTCAACTTAATGACCAGTGTTTGTTCTTTTTCCGACGTTTACGCATTTTGAATAAAGAAAAAAAAAATACTATAGTTGGAAAAACGCCATGTCCACGGAAGACCGATTTTCTGAACTTTAATGAGCGTTTATCCGAGAATTAGTATTTTATAATAAAAACCTCTCCAAATAACACCATATAACCTGCTTTATACACCTCAATTAGCATACATTTCAAGTTGTCTGAGGATTGCTTATCAGTTTTTGGGTGCCATCAATCCATGTCGGTTAGCTCGACAATAAAGCTTATGCAAGAAAAAAAAAATAAATAAAGTGAAATAAAAAAAGAGAGAGAAAAAAAAGAGGGGCTGGGGAGCGCAATCGTATATGCATTCACATCCATTAATATAAATCAGTTTACACACACATATACACGCACACTTCCTTATCACTTCGAAGGGAATATACGACGCTCAGAAAATTAACTTCTATTATATTTGCTACCATACTACTGTGCAGCGCGAAAGTCATCTCCCTAATGAATCTCAAGGTGATCTGACATCAGGTATAGAGGGACACAATCCAAGGGTCAACAAACATTGTACATCACTCCTCCTATGGCCATCTAACGCTGCCACCCTCCGATTGAATCATTCCTCAGGACTATTATAAGCCCTTCTATTCCCTCCAGCACCTTCTTTTGAAAGGAGGAATACGGGTATCTACACCAAAATCATGAGTATCGAAGCGTTCCGAACTGCTACATAATTCACATCTCTATTAAGCTAATGCGGTGTTGAATAGCAATAAAGCACAACGCCCTTTTGAATTAGCATATATACAAAGACCACTGGCGAACAGAGGGCCCTTTCTTAGGTCAGGTTAATCAGTGGACGAAAAGTGTTATAAAGGTCAATATATATATATATATATATATATATATATATATATATATATATATATATATATATATATATTATATATATAACGAGGCATGTCATAATCAAAATTTTCGAAGATATTAAAATTAAATTGAATCAAAAGTTTGACCGAACACAACACGACGAAAGAAGATATTACTGTTCAAATTTCATTTATATATACAAAAAGGAAATTATGCAGAATTATCTCTGCTGTGAACACTGCTCACATACAGCTAAATCCATTTGACTTGGTCCTTGCTAATAATCAATAAACAATTATGAAGCTATATATCTTAATATGTATGTATATGGCTCATAAGTTCATGCGGAGATGCAACGCATTAGTACCCTAAAGAAATTCTCCTTGTATTTTATAATTTACTTACATTTTTCCTTTCATTCATTAATTCATTTTTTCTTTTTTGATAATTGATCTCTTCTTTTGCTATTTCCCATTACCTTCTGTTAATTCTTTCAAATGAAAATTTTCTTTGGAAGCTTGAATTTTAAGGTAATGTCCCCTGTGGCCTTGTTCCATATGAATAAGGTTCATCTTCTATTATTATTATTATTATTATATCTAATAATAATAATCAATAATAATAATAATAATAATAATAATAATAATAATAATAATAATAATAATAATAATAGGTCAATTCAATGAGGTACAATAAGTGACCATAGGTACAACTGGTAAAAATATGTCAAAGGAGTCAAGGATTTTACGGCAATGAATGAGTCTGCCTTTATTGAAAAAGTTGGTCTTCCTTTCCTTACCTGGCAAGAGGGCTTTGATGTCAGCGGCTATTTGAAAAGCCTTTCGTCACACTGAATAGCAGCCACGTAATGAGTAACGAAGGCCTTTTGCTCGCCCTTGGCATCAGTTCATTCAATACCGGGAAGAACACAATATCGACATCAGTTACCCAGCTGTCCAATTCCCCTCTTGTGACGATGTTGTAATGGCTATTTTTTTGGATGACTACAATAAAATTTACAATAATAATTGTTATGAATGCATACTCTCCTACCGATCCCAAGACGTGTGAGAGACGGATACTGAAACTTTATGCAAACCCTAGGCGTCTGGTACAAGCGACAGCAATTCATGATTATTCCTGAGGGTTACTGAAGAAAATGTACATCAAGAACGATAGGCAGAGTTTGCTGAGCTCTCGTTTCAATTCATTCCTCACAGATTGCTTGATTTCATTTTCTAATTATCGCTGCAGCATATTCCTTTGTATCTTTATACAGATCTATTTTTTTTATTAGGTTACTCTGACCAAAGTCCGTTACAGCCTCTTTTTTATTTATTCAACAGGCTTCATTACAATCCCGTTTATCCCTCAGGGCTTTGTTTGTTTGTTTGTATGGTGTTTTTGCGTTGCATGGAACCAGTGGTTATTCAGCAACGGGACCAACGGCTTTACGTGACTTCCGAACCACGTCGAGAGTGAACTTCTATCACCAGAAATACAAATATCTCACCCCTCAATGGAATGCCCGAGAATCGAACTCGCAGCCACCGAAGTAGCACGCCAACACCATACCGACCACCCCACTGTTATTCCTCAATGAATCTACGACTTGACGACTGCATTGATGCAAGATTGGATTTTCTACTCCAGACAAGCACATTCCATTTGCATTTTGACTTACACTCATTCCAGTAAAGACTAAGGAAGAATGAAATTAATTTCAACCTGTAACAAACACCCTACACTAAAGGAATAAAAGAGGCGACTGAAGTTTTCATGGAAATAATAATCTTTATAATGCATTCAAAACGAACTCATTTCTTCTTCATTTGACCAAAAAGCATTCCTAAGATGAAAACAGGGTTAGAGCAAAACATTATACAAAACAGAGTTCTTACCCTAAATCTTCCCATTCCTACAAAGGGAAAAGAGAAAATCATTCCTTATTCCAACCTTTCCCACTCATGTCATAATTCAGCCCAATCCCCTTCTCAGCTCAGTGACTGTCACCATCATAACACGACTTCTCACAGGTAATCCCATTACCTTTGTACAGTGTACACCTTTACATCCTTAAATTATTTGCTTGACAATCTCGGTAACCACCCTCTGAACAATTTTCCATTCGTAAATTATTTGCTCCACAATCTATGCAACCACTCTTTGAACAATTTTCCATTCTTAAATTATTTGCTCCACAATCTATGCAACCACTCTTTGAACAATTTTCCATTCTTAAATTATTTGCTCCACAATCTATGCAACCATCCTCTGAACAATTTTCCATTCGTAAATTATTTGCTCCACAATCTATGCAACCACTCTTTGGATAATTTTCCATTCTTGAATTATTTTCCAGATCTTGAGTCATTAATTTTTTTCATTAGTATTCCATAACTTTTCAAAATACGTAAACGACACGAGATTGCAATCTCTTGGTAGAAGCAATCGCAAGTTGGCACTCCTACTCTTCAATCTCTTTGCTATTAACCTTCACCTGCTTTCACTTCCCTACAAAACTTGTCATTTTCATCTCTACCACTTTCTCTTGCACTTTCCCTATCAATTCTCTTGCTATTAACATCACCTGCTTTCATTCCTACCAAACTTGTTAATTTTCATCATTACCACTTTCTCTTGCACTTTCCCTTATGTTTTCTGCCGTTTAAAATAAGTTTATCATTCCAACAAAAGCTTTCCTTTCTATAAATCTTTACTTGGATTTTATAAATACTACCCCAAAAAATATGCCATTACTGTCATGAGGCAAATCTCTGTTACCTGCTATAAATTTGCCACCACTCATACACACTACCAGCTGCCCTAAATATATAAGATTCTAAATTTCTATAAGCTTTTAAGTCTTTTGCATTATAATAATAGAATTCTTCATTCTGGATATTCTCCTTCCGTGTTCAGGTTCTGTCATAAAATTAGTCAAATAATTCGCTTTGATATTAATCACGACCGCAAACTTAAATCTTCCTCTTTGTCAACCTACCTTCTATTTTCCTTTAGGCCTAGAGGAAATAAAGATTCGATATCATGACACCTATATATATATATATATTATATATATATATATATATATATTATATATATATATATATATATATATATATATATATATATACATAGCGTGCGTATATAAAGCTGAGCTAATAAAGACGAAAAGTCAACTTACTAAGAATTTTACAGTGAGTGCAAAATTCTTCTCAGTCTTCCTCCTCCTCCTCCTCCCAACACCCCACCCCACCACAAGGACTCCGTGGTAAGTCGTTCTCCCTTCAATAGCTCCTTCGTAATAGTCATTTTCCCAGGGATTAGCTTCCTCACCTCGTATTTCAGCCAATTACTGCCTCCCCCCACCCCCTTCCTCTTTCTCTCCATATAAATAAGGGTGTGTGTGTGTGCGAGTGTTTGCATCTACAGTGCGTCCTTTCCAGACTGAACTGCTACACAAGAACTTTTATAGCTCTGGTCACTCATTCACGTGTTATCTAAACCAACCCTCAAGAATATGCATCAACATTGCAAAGTATCCCCCTCTGAAAGTGTCATAATCAGTGAGAGTTACGACCCATTTGACAAGGGTCATGACCCGCACACAATGTACAAGTCTTTAAAAATAGATACACCGACAGAACTCAGTATTCAGCGACACCAAATTTCCTTGAAAAAGGAGAAATCAGAGGGCGGGGGTATAAATATCTTTTTTTTAAAGCAAAATATTTTATTTTATCCATATGTTTGATGACCCAAAAAAGAAAGAAAGAAAGAAAGAATATATATATATATAATATATATATATATATATATAATATATATATATATATATATATATTCTTTAGTTTTGGGTCATCAAACATATGGATAAAAATAAAATTAAATTATTTTGCTTTAAAAAAAAAGATATTTATACCCCCGCCCTCTGCATTTTCTCCTTTTCAAATAAATTTGGTTTCGCTGAATACGAGTTCGGTCGGTGTATCTATTTTTAAAGACTTGTACATATATATATATATATATATATATATATATATTATATATATATATAAAATATATATATATATATATATATATATAAGAACGTGAATCCTTTTATGTAAACGAGAAAGGATGTAATTTTCCTTTTGTCCTCTTTTTTCCGGAAGAGGATTGACAGCCACACAATGAAAATCTGTTGCTCAACCATTGGGGTTTCCTGGTGACATTCCTATTAGTTTTCATATCTGCTCTCTGGCGCTACCAAATTCCAGTACAAGGGGAGGTGGGGGTGGGCGGGGAGGGGCCAGGAGAGGTTTCGCATGTGATATATACATTTTGAAAGAGTTGTGTGGAACAGGGCTCTCAGTTGCTTGTATAAATATTTGTCAATGATTTAATTTCTTTATGATTTTCATACTTTCGTTGTTATGTTTTTATCCCTCGCTTTCACAAAAGAGGAGGAAACGATTCATAATAATAATAATAATAATAATAATAATAATAATAATAATAATATAATAATATAATAATTATTATTATTATTATTATTATTATTATTATTATTATTATTCAAAATCTGTTCGTAAAGACAATAAGAAAAAAATACATTAATACAGTGCAATAACTGAAAATGGCAAACAAATGAATAATACAACAAATACAACAGGAAAAGAGTAAATACACACATTTAATTCACAATAACCATGAAAATACAACAAACGACGGAGACATGAAAGTACTTTTCCTTTCTCGTTTTATGATCATGTACTGTGCACACTTACAGCTTTTGTTTTCGAGCTAACTCCTTTGAACTTCACATTGCTCTCTCTCTCTCTCTCTCTCTCTCTCTCTCTCTCTCCTCTCTCTCTCTTCTCTCTCTCTATATATATCTATATATATATATATATATATATATATATATATATATATATATATATATATCACTGAAGTATATGATTCCTTGTTAATTTGCCCTTCTTGGTGTCATAAGTACTTGGAAAAATCATGGGATAGAGAAATGATGGAATTCGCAATGGTAAAGAGGTGGAAACGCTA
>NC_061107.1:82592089-82629589 GCF_015104395.2 Macrobrachium nipponense | reverse complement strand
ACCTTCGTCTAACTGTCCTTCTAAAACCAGGGATGTATTTAATATAGTATCAGATCATGCACTTCTTCCAAACCAACAGGATCTTAAAAAACGAGTAATTCTCTTAGTTTGCGTTTGTGCGATAAACCTCAGTTTTGTTAGATGAAAAAAGTAGAGAAAGCGACTGTGTTGAGAATTGTTTTGTTGCCAGGTTCCCTTGGAGGAGCCGAACGAACTCAAATTCTACATACTAAAAGCAACTATTCGCCTTCCAAGCAGATGGAGCCCTCTCTCTCTCTCTCTCTCTCTCTCTCTCTCTCTCTCTCTCTCTCTCTCTCTCTCTCTCTCTCTCTCCACACACACACAAATATATTATTGAATCATACTGCACTGGACTGTCACACAGTCTAGACTCACGGTGAAAACTCAGCAGCAACTGTCATATATATAATAATTACCTTTCAGAGGTTTTAAGGCCAGTTCAGACCAATGATTAGGTTGGAACAACGAAAACCCAAAAGTTATCCCTCACTCAAATTCAGCGAGAGACGCGCTACTCTCATACGACCGACTATCTTAGCTCTCATGAGCACACCCAGGAAAACTGAATTCGCGAGCATCTGCGGTCACATACGGTTATGCGTCGGTGACACTGCCACATCTGCCGCCGCACAGCCTTTCGCATAAAGCAGATGTCAAAGATACGAATTAACGCCCGGAGTAACTGGCAACCCATCTGTAGCGCCACACTGTTAGCAAGGCAATTCCGACTTATTTCGGATAACAAAACCACATTACGAGTTTTCGTTCTCACACGGCCGCCACGTCGTTAGGACGTCCGGTCATCTGCGCCACCTGACGACGATTTGTCATAACTGACGAATTGCATTCGTAACAAACTATCGTGCAGATAGGACGGGCGCCTCCTCCTTTTTAATCATCTCATCCAAAACTGGTCTGGAAGGTTACACCGGTGAATGGTTCTCTCCTCATAAAGAAACAGCCATTAAGCTGAATTTCTCTTGCACCGCCAGACGCTCTTGACCTTACAACCCTTCTCTGAAACACTTTCCTTATGCAGAACTAAGGGCGATATATTACAGCCTTATATGGCAGCTTTGCAAACTAAGGTTACCTCTTAATATGCGATGAAATTTCGAGTCATGATGGCTGTGAGATACTTTCATGTACAGCCCGCAAAGCAAACGTAACACAATTCAGAACAATAAGAAAATTTTTTTTCTAAATAACCCCCTCCCCTTCTCTCTCTCTCTCTCTCTCAAAATATTCAGAAGCGTATGAAAACATTTTCCCAAGAACCTCTCTCTCTCTCTCAAAACATTCACCAGAGTACGAAAACCTTTTCTTCTCTCTCTCTCTCTCTCTCTCTCTCTCTATCTCCCAGCCCTCCTTTCTCCCCCCCCCCCCCCCCCTTCTCTCTCTCTCTCTCTCTCTCTCTCTCTCAAACTGCAGCCATACATCTGAATCTAATAGATTTCTTTGTGACATATTTCCAGCTTTTTTTCTTTTTCAAAATGATTTCAAATAGTTGTACTCACATACCTCTCAGAGTCCTCCATGGAGCCCGATACCATCGAACTGAAATAAGAAAAAAAAAATGTAAGACTTAAGAATAAAGAGATTAAAGCTCTGAAGATAAGCGCCTTTAAATACTTATTTTTGTAGCTGTTATTCATCTACATGCACATATCCTGTCTCAATTAAGGGGACAGTTCACTTCACCAGCTTTAAAATTTTTCTTCTCATTCACATTCAGCATCCATATTTTACGTCCATGAAGGAGAACGGGCTCAACAATCCCTTCACGCATTCCAAATTTACATTCCATAGACAAGTCAAGTTCCTTCCCAATGATTTGCACTCATTCCCCTATATCTCTTGCTTCGCCTATTCTCTAATTCACATATCTCAACCTACCATCACCCGTTATACTTGCTCCCAAATAATTATGCAAATCGTAATACATCATACATAGAGAAATTGACGTAAATTTTAACCAATCACAAACAGAACTTACTGACGAATCCTTAATTCAACGAAAAAACTTTAACATTTCTTAACAACTTGCGATATTCCAAGGTGCAATTCTCTCATAAAAGTAATTACAAAAATTTACACCGTTTTCTCTTATCATTAAAAATTTTATAATATAACGATTGCAAAAAGCTCACAAAAATGGAAATAACAGTCATTACATACTGTAACGTAGTTAAATAGGAAAACTAACGCTGTTGAAATAATAATACAATTACGTAAGAAGTTAAGACGTAGAGCATTTTTTAACTAAGCAATCAAAAGAACGAAGGATTATACTGTACTTACGTAGAAATTTTACGGATATCACATGTCATGTAAAATTACAGCAAAGGTGAGTTAATGTATTGCAAAACTGAATAAGCTATGGGATAAAAAAAATGGGCACCGTAAAATTAGATTAAGAATAAAATTGTTAAGGTAATGGGTAGAGCTCCAACACAACAACAAAAAGAATACTATTACTACTACTACTACTACTACTACTACTACTAATAATAATAATATTAATAATGTAACTGTTTAACCGCAAAATCGAAACGCCGATAACTAGCAATCACCTACAAATAAGAATTTATGCAGTGACATTAGAAGCAAGAGCATCAAGTTACAGTGTTCAATAAACATCTAGTACAGCTTTTCCACGAAATGAACTTCGAGTGGCATCCACAATTTTCCTTATAACACAATGCCCAACTTTACTTATCTTGATCTACAGATACGACTTTGGTCACTGAACCAAAGCTGTGGAATTTCAAAATCTCTCTATTCCCCTCGTATTCCCCGATTTGGGCAGCCATGCAGGAAAAGTGCGATAAAAAAAAATAAAAAAAAATAAAAAACTTTGTCAGATTCCATCAGACAAGATACAAGGCTGCATGATTGTCGAAAGCTACAGGAAGAGCCAGATTTGATTTTACACGTCCAAAATAGTACTGTTTTTCTGCTGTTTTTCTTTCGAAGGAGTCCACTATGATCTGAGGCACGGCTCGTGACATTTAAAGCCCAAGAGAACTATCACATTTTGTCATAGGTAGCATAAGAATAGGGCAAAAATAGACAGTCGTAACTGGACGACATAAAAGGAACGAAAGCAGAAAAAAAATTATCGTTCTAATTTGGGACCTTTCAAGGGAAGAAGAAGGACAAACACGGAAAAACTCTTCGCACTGAAAGTGATTTGGTAAGTTGACCTTCTCATGTGGTAATAAAGGACGAAGGTGCTATTTGTATCCGCAATAGTTAACATTACAAAATGGACAAAATCATTCGCTCCTAGAATTGTTTTACGGGGATGAATTTCAGCTTCATAATATAAGGGATATACGGAAAAATTTCTAACCTCATTCCTCAAATTAGTCGTATGTAGCGTAACAAGTAATTCTACTTTAGATAATGTATAAAGCAAATGTTATACATTTCACACATCTATACATTTCCAAGTCCTCGATAGCATTAATCATAAGTAATTTTTTTCTTTTATTTTATATTATAAATAACAAATGTTATTGTAAAAGTTAAAAGAAAAATTAGATAAATTTTCCTTAGTTACACTTTTACAAGTCCTCAACTATACTAACAGACAATACATTCAATAAAGTGTATAAGGAAGCTTGTAATTCTTCCATTAAGAGTAATACACTTCATTAGTCTCAAAACATTCACATGACTAAGCCTCGTGAAATTACTGGGTGGTCATGAATCATAGTTACAAACACTTGAAGAGCAAAGCATTTAAACCCTAACGAGTAAATAACTAGATAAGGCAACTTCAGAAAACACACACAATATATCTATGTATATATTATATATGTATTATATATATATTATATATATATATATATATATATAAGACCACACATATGTACATATCACGCGTCGTCGATCCCAATATCAAAAATGAAAAGAGAAAAGAGAGAGGAGAGAGGAGAGACGGAGACGATGCCGCGAGAGAGGAAAGAGAGGAGAGAGACGAGAGAGCGAGAGAGAGAGAGAATGAGAGAGGAAGAGGAGAGAGAGAGAGAGAGAGAGAGAGAGATAGAGAGAGAGAGAGAGAGAGAGAGAGAGAGAGAGAGAGAGTCAATGAAATGGTCAAGAAATTATCATATTTTGAGAGAATTTTTGTTTCTCGCCTAACTTCAAAATAGCATTTCAGTATGAAACTACAAAGAGTTTAAATATGAGTTGAGACGGATATGTTTAAAGATCCGAAATGCTCAATTTTCCGTATTGTTAGAATGCAACGAAAGTGACATCTGCATATTACGACGATCAATCTACTGCAGAACAGACTGTGAACTATAATTATAAATATAATGGTAGGTTACTCGAGAAGGTTAATGAGCAAATATAAACATGAATAAATCAAGTGACAGTGGAAGGTCTCCAGTGTGGCTTAAAAGTGATTAGCACGTTTAACCAGGCAAGCAAATTCTAATGGGAAGAAAGAGCTTCTTTTTCACATCTTCTCATTAACGCAACCATCATTCAAATCTTAAATGTTACCCGGGAATCCTATGTCGACGAGAAACAGAGCTAGATGATAATACACAAGGTTTCCCTCTACGTCGTTATAACCAACAATAAGTTCTCGCTGCCATATTGAAATCACAGGATCCTCAACCAGCGCTAGTATGCATATCAATCTCAAAAAAAGGTCAACCTTATTATTCTATTTATTTACACCTAATCTGAAAATATCTCTAAAAAATGATATAATTGGAATATAAAATTTAGGCCAAAGGCCAAGCGTTGCTACCTCTGAGGTCATTCTGCGCTGAAAGGGAAATTGAGATTAGAAGTTTGAAAGGTGTAACAGGCGGAAAACCTCGCAGTAGCTCTATGAAACAATTGTTAGGAGAGGGTGGAGAGAAAGACGAAGGAAAGAGAATATGAAAGGAGGCACAGTAAAACGAATGAAAGGGATTGCAGCTGGCGCCGAAGGGCGCTGTAAAGAACTTTAAGTACTACCTACAGTGCACCGCGTGAGGAGCACTGATGGTACTACCCTCGTAAGGAGAAAATTGTATCATTTGCTTGGGAGATCAACTTCGTATTCCCTTTCTTCTATTGGAAGATAAGAACTGTAAACATTTTCTGGGGCCTGTTAAACTATTCTTCGAAAATGCAGGGCACAAACAACTGTTTTGGAAAAAAGGAGACGTTGAGTACTCTTTTAATAAAAGACTGTTCTAGTTTGTTTCTAATATTAGCAACATATATAGGAAATGATAAAAAGTTTTTTTTTTCATTATAACAACAAATGAATTACAATTCATTCATTCATACGTGTAAAACCATCAAATTTAGGCAAGTTAAGATTAGCAAAGTACCTGTAAAAAAAACATAAATTCAAGGGCACAGCCATTCTGAACTTTTAGTTTTGAACACATATGCCTTGAGACTCGATTAGTCAGGCAGCAATTCAAGTACATAATATACACTTTAATCTCTCTCTCTCTCTCTCTCTCTCTCTCTCTCTCTCTCTCTCTCTCTCTCTCTCTAGATAATTTCATGATCATGTATTCCAATGAAAACAATTTACTTCCTTTACGGAAAAAAAAGTTACTATGTTCCTAAAACAGCTACCTATCCATAACGCGTGCAACAGTTATTAACCATTAATAATTCTGAAGACACTGAATTCGGCAGAAGCTAACAATCGCTTTAAATCGCACTACCTTTAAATAAACAACTTTTCATCACTTCGTTATTCCGATGATATTTCCACTCCTATAGATTCCGTGAAACTCTAAACATTTTGGATTTTAACTTCTCCATCTAGCAGATCACCTAATTGATATTCATCAGTACCTATGTAACAATGCTGTTTTTAGGTCATGGTCATTTGTGACCCTGCTGCGTGACCTGGAAGTGCTGTGCCTCGGGCCAGTGATTAAACAGATGCTCAGACTTAATTATGGGCTTCGTTAACATTGAAAAATAGAAATACATGGGCGGCATCACTAAACATTATAAGATACTTTATGCCTATGGCTGTTTGCCATGAAATTGACAGGCGTGACTCGTACTCGTTATAACTCTTGTCTTTCCTCTAAGGGAAGATCCAATTCGGTTTATAAGGCTGTGATAAATCAAAAATAGAATGAGTCATTGACGTACTCCTTACGTATTCGCAAGACTTTTCGGCATCGTAAGGCTTGAGCAGATGTTCAACAGGTGATTTTGATCACGTCTCCAAAGTACGATAGTGAGCATGCGCCTACGATAACTAAATCTGGACGAAGAGAACCAGCGCACTGTTTACACTTATAAAAAGCAAGGAAATTAATCTGTTGTTTAATAATATTCACGTAGAATGCCAACAAGATTCCTGTATTCATAAAATAAGAGAGGATTTAAAGCCTGTTCGCTCTCTGATTTCATTCTCAGAGGGATAAGTCTTCCTGTTAATAATAATAAAAAAAAAAAAAAACGTCAAGGAATCATTCCTCGAGTACAAAACAATTTACATTTTAACTATTTCGACCAGAAGCTTCTTCTTCAGGGGGGATGCGAAAAGAGGGAGGCTTTAGTAAAGGCGAAATAAGGAAGTCATTTCGTCAGCATCTCCACGGCGGAGGAGGTATCCCCATGAACTTCGACCTCTCACCTTCATAGTACTAAAAGCCTCCGAGCTCTTAAAAACTCCAGAGGTAATCTGGGTCAGGAGAAGGGAGGATAGGGCAGAGAGTAAGGGGGTTTGTGTTGTGGCTGGTCTGTAGGATGGGAGAAGAGAAGGAGAGAGAGAGAAAGGAAGAGAGAGAAGGGAGAGGAGGAAGAGAGAAAGAGGAGAGAGCGAGATGGATGACGAGAGAGGAAGGAGAGAGACGAGTAGAGAGATTGGAGAGAGAGAGAGAGAGAGAGAGAGAGAGCAGCGTAGTTTGTATTGTCTCAAGTTTTTCATTAAATATGCATTACGAATATCACTATAAACTACACACGCACTCAATAACTTATACTGTATATATATATATATATATATATATATATATATATATATATATATATATATATATATATAAAATATGCATGTACGTATGTTTATGTATACAGGCTCAACAATAATTTTGTTCGAATCTCCTATGCAGCCAATGTCCACATGGTTATTTCCTGGCAGTTCTGTCACTAATTCACAAGAGAAGTTTTTATTTCTCTCAAATATCAAGCCATGAATTCCCCGTAACATCCAATTCTTTGTACTTAGAGAATACCTTATATCTAAAAGGGGTGTTCATAAGTACATCTGAATAGAATAGAATAAAATAAAATAGAATGTAGAATTTGGGCTATGAGGTCATTCAGCGCTGTAAGGGAAAATAACATAAAGATAGCTCGAAAAGGGTAACAGGAGGTCTTCACAATCTTCCGGCACCAAGAGCATGAGCCAACCCAGCTGAAACTATCATGCAAATAACGTACTGGTCTTCAAGTTGTCCAAAAGACATGTCCATCCCACCTCCCTTTCATCAATCGGCATGTTTGTTTGTATGGTGTTTTTACGTTGCATGGAACCAGTGGTTATTCAGCAACGGGACCAACGGCTTGACGTGACTCCCGAGCCACGTCGAGAGTGAACTTCTGTCACCAGAAATAATATACATCTCAACTGAATGCCCGAGAATCGAACTCGCGGCCACCGAGGTGGTACGCCAACAACATACCGACCACGCCACTGAGGTGCTTAATCTACATATGGATCATCTGTCATTTCCCTCAGGGTATCATTTCAAACTCTGTTCTTCCAGGTGAGTCCTTCTTTGGGCTTTGGTAAACATAAAATCACCAAAATCCTTCTTGCAGTTTCATTGTCTTACCTTGATTCACCTCCATATACCAATACAATTCGCACTAGATACATTTATAATCTTACTTTCGTATGCAGTTCCAGTGCACTTGATTTCCAAATCTTATTCAGCCTGGCTATTGTTCGATTGACCTCTTTTCCCTCAATCTCGCTAAATTCCAACTCGACAGAACCTGTATTCGATATTATTGTTCTTGAACATCTGAAAGATCCAACCTCATTAATCCGTTCACCACTAGTATTACTTCATTCATCAGTGCATACTCTGTCCTCATTACATCTGTTTTTGTAGATTGGTCTAGCCAGACCTCTGGATAGATGATGCAATCTATTAAGCAGTCTTTGAAAATCTTGCGGGTCTGCTGATCAATAACAGACTCATCTGTGCATGCTCCATCTGACAAGTTTCAATCGTTACCCCCAATCTAATCTTCTCTCCAATCTCCCAATACTTTTCTTCATAATAAAACCCACGAGAAGGGCAAAACAGCGAACGTTAGACTTACGTTCATGAATCTTTTAAAAAGATTCCCTATTTTTCATATTAGATAACCAGAATCCAAGACTTAATATTTCCATTTTTCGTCCATTCTCTCCGACCCGCGTGAAAGCTGGCTTCAGTAATGGGGTCTTCCAGGTCAAGTGGATTCTTACGATCTAACGCAATCCTTTCTTTTCCTTTGACACAATCAAGTTCTTACGTTTAAATGGAAGACTCCTTATTTTTGCATGAATTCTGCACTCTTACGTGCATCTTGAATACACAAATGCCTTGCTCCACATAATTCTGGACATGCAATACTGCCTGACGTTAAGTTATGGATAATCTCTTCTACAGCATAACTAATAGTAAATCCTGACATACTGACTTGACCTGATATATCATATAACATTCAGCATTAGCTTCGAGACAAGATACAAAATCAAGGCACCTACATCATTGTGTGCTACATAAATCTAGCTTTTACCAGCCCACCAACCATCCCGCAGTCAAATGATTATATCATTTGTGGTTGAACTTGTTTGGCAAAGAAATCTCACTCGGGGAGCAGAGTTAGGCATCGAATTCTATTATCAGTAGTTTTAAGAGAGAAGGTTGAGCTATTGTTTCCTAAATTCTCACTTGCACCCTATTCGAGAAAACAGATAGCCATAACCGAAGTGTAAAATTAAAAGATTTATCAATTAAATGGATGGAAATGTGCTTTGCTCTTTCTTTACCACTTCGTTTCGTTCAGCCATTTTGATATATGTTAAATACCCGAATTTGTATCACCTTATCTCTTCCCACTGTATGTTTATCTCCGGATCAAACGATGAAACTGTAACCCAGCTATTCAGTTCATTCAGACAAGCTGATGCCTCTGGAACATAAAATCACAAACTTCTTCAGTCATATCATTTAAAAATCTTGCTGATTCGTACAAATATTATAAAGACAATAACTTTTCTTTGGCGAAATTCCACGAACAGTAAGCTCTTAAAAGCGTAAATTTAAATGAGGCTTTTATTCGGATTATGACAGATTTTGGCAGTGTTCTCGAGGAGCAATTGTAAACTGTACCGTATATTTCATGCATAACAAACGGAGAGGTAAAGACAGCTAATTAAGAATTTCAATATTTGAATAAGAGTTTTAGTGATGAAAAGAGACAAACATAGTGATCTCTCTCTCTCTCTCTCTCTCTCTCTCTCTCTCTCTCTCTCTCTCTCTCTCTATATATATATTTAATTATATATAATATTTTATATATATATATATATATATATCTATATATATATATATATTATATATATAGTAGATAGAGAGACGAGAGAGAGAGAGAGAGAGGAGGAGAGAGAGAGATGAGACGAGAGAGAGAGAGAGAGAGAGAGAGAGATATGTTGCGCGGGGAGAAAAATTAAAACAATAAATTTATAGCAGAGCCAATCATTAGTTCCAAAGCCAATGCATAGATGATGTAATATAATACTTTAGAAAAGACCTTTCATGAGAACGAATGGCCTAATTGAACTGAAGGTAGTGGTATAAAAAGCTTTTATCGCAATTGCAGAATGCCACTGCGCTCTCCTTGTTAGAAAATGACTATAATAGATTCACATCAACCGTGCATTTGATGTCAAGGCCAATCCCTTACGACGCTCCTGATTGGCTGTTGATGAGCCAATCACAGGGCTGGAAACTCTCAGTCTCCCTCGAGAGTTCACATGGGTAAGATCTATGTTCCAACTCTCCTGAGGGAACGTCTTTCAAAAGTATCCCTCAGAAGAGGTGGAGCCTGTACAGACCCTGACTATGTGAACTCTCCCGAGAGACTGAGAGTTTTCAGCCCTGTCATTGGCTTATCAACAGCCAATGAGGAGCGTCGTAAGGGACTGGCCTAGACATCAAATGCACGGTTGATGTGAGTCTACTATATAGTTGCGGGTTACTATGCTGATGATGACGCTGAAATCAAACTATTCGAAAATATTGGTAGGCTAAATCCCATTCATTCAGTTGGTGGTTTTCTTGATGGTGCATGCGACATTCTACAGTAAGTTTTGAGCAGGGAGCTGTAAGAGAAGTGTACAACTGTATGAAGGGACTAAAGTACACAGCTGCATGGAGGTTTTAGTAATCATATACTTCGATTAAAAATGGATGCAAAGCATCACTGCACCACATTCAAGTAAAATTGTTTATGTAAATTACGGTAGTCATATGCTCGGCAGCATAATACAAGCACGTAAAAGGAAAGAAACTAAATTATTTGTTCCAAAGAAGAGGCAACGTTCATTAAGGTAATAAACAGTTCCAAAGGCTCTGTTTTTCGCCAGGAAATTCTACCGTGTCCCCATGCTTCTAAATCAATATAGAAAACCATACGACCACTTGTATAAGTTTTGAGTTGAGTTGAATAAAGAATTTAGGCCAAAGGCCAAGCACTGGGACCTATGAGGCCATTCAGCGCTGAAATGGAAATTGACAGTTAAAGGTTTGAAAGGTGTAACAGGAGGAAAACCTCACAGTTGCACTGTGAATCAAGTTAGGAGAGGGTGGAAAAATAAGATGAAGAAAGAGAATATGAAAGGAGTTACATTAAAAGCCATTGCAGCTAGGGGCCGAAGGCATGCTGCAAAGAACCTTAAGTAATGCCCACAGTGTATCGCATGAGGTCCATTGACGGTTGTATGTTTTTTTTTTTTTTTTTTTTTTTTTTTTTCACAAGAAGTCTGGATTTTGTGAAGGAACAATTACATTTTCTGGGCTTGCAGAAAATCATCTAAAAGTAAGCAGCGCTGAAAATGGCAAATTAACCGAAAGCAAAAGAAAAACGGAACTGACCTTAACAGTACTAATAAGGAAAGGGTTAAGGCAATAATTTCCGTACCCTAATGGAAGACCGCTTATGGCGCTGAAGCTGCTCTGCCTTACACTTCACATGAACTGCATAAGAAATAGGTCACTCAGTCCTTTATTCTATTTACAGCCGTTTGTAATAATTCATATAAGATGATTACAAGTTGGAATTGATAGTCAATTGTTTTGAAACACCTGAGGTTTACCACACGAAAAAAAAAATACCTGGGCGTGCTATTGATTTATATAAACATTTACGAAGCTGAGCAAACATCTTATTTTAAGGAAAAAATAAAAACACACACACACACACACACACAATAAAGTGATATCCTTATCAGGTCCCTAGCACTGAATATAATTTGCCAAACGAGTTCTCACTTTACAATGAAATCCTTTCAACATTTCTCAACTGCTTCGTGACAAAAGAATTTGCTGTGGAGAAACATCAGATAAAAAAAGATACTCAATCTTACATTCTCAGTCAAGTGGTTGCAATAATACAATACAAGATTGACGAAACCATGCCGATTCAATTGTTTTGGAGGACAGAGATCATATGTTAGACCGATGCAAAGCTACGAAGCAACAACCCTACTCAGATACAGGGGAAAATAGCAAAAAAGAATGCACATTCAGTATGTTTGACAATGAAAGATGGTAACTCCCTTACTTACAACACATATCTTTGTGAAGGCAGGTTCGTTACAAATCTGATAGGAATAATGTTTGAAAGGTATAAAAAATTAGGTAAGCGATATGGTTTCCTTTAGCATAACATCTTACGATAGTTGTATTGTTGAGGCAATGAAAGACCTGTCACTGGTCGGAGCATAGATACTGTCACTCACATACACGAACTAAAGCTGTGAACTACATCCAATAAATGTAGCTCAAACTGATATACAAATCTGGAAGAAATGGGCTAAATTATAGATACAACTGGGAAATTATGGATCACAGATGCTAATGATATTTAGGCAGAACAATATTCCAACAAGAGAAAGACGGTGAAGACAAAGAATGAAATGGCTTATTTAAAAAGGGAAATGTTGCTCTTTCAATAACAGGATATTGCTCGATCAGTTATCCTTAGTTTCAACTGTATTTTGTTACTCTACACATCTATATTGTAAAAACTGACAAACTATGCAACGGAAAACCAGAGTATTTATTATTTTCAAGACCTTTCCCCTCTTAAAAATCCACTGCACGTCCCTGTTTTGTAGACATGGGTAGCCTTACAAGTAACTCGTAAGTCACTAGTAGCTTTACGTGATCATTTTTCCCAATGCCTTCAAAGAGAAAGCTTGAGGTGGGAGATAAGGCGGAGTATGGTCATATCAAGAATTATGACTGGCTGATTTGTTTTCGGTATCTGGTGTCGCAATGAAAAAAAAAAAAGTTTTGGAAGCAGTAACGTATTATTCCCAGTTTTTATGTTAAAGCTGAATGAAGCTCTGTCTAATGGTCATTAGACGGAGCTGAATATATGTTTTGGGTTATAAATAATTAGAATTAAAGACAAAGAAAACCCTGGTGAAAAATTAACTCTAAACATTCATCCATTCAATGCAAACTTTACAAAAACTTTCACGCCCTAAATTCGGGAAACTTTATAACATTAAATTGATAAAGACTGACAATAATCAACGACTGGAGCAGTGTACAAGAATGTATTCTTTGACTAAAAGTAAAAGAAATTTGAAGTTGAAAACTGTGACACAGATATTCGAAAGCTGAAAAGTGGGTAATGATATGATTTAGTCATCATCTCCGCAATGCAAGAGCATTCCTGAACAGCCTATCTTTGAATTGTGATTCACTGTAATATAAAATTTGAATGTAATTTTAAAAAACTACCAGATAGGACTTTGTCCAGCTTTAACATAAAAACTGAGAGGAATATGATACTGCTTCCAAAGACTTTTCATTTATAAATAAGTATAGAACTCTTTTACTTTCGTTGTCACTGAAATTTTTATTTTATTAGACAACATACTTATCATGCTTAGTTTCACTAAGAATAATAATGAGTCTGTATGGGTACCTTTCTGTTATCACGTAAGATAAGATAAAATATATCACGGAAGATAAGATAACATATATCCAACTTTGATATTAGAGCTAATTTGAACATAAAACGACTATAACTAGAGCATTACAAGACGACAGTTTAAGAAAAATATATATATATATATAAAATATATGTATATATATAATATATTTTTTATATATATATATATATATATATATATATATATATATATATTTCTATATATATATATATATATATATATATATATATATTATATATATATATATATACATATACCTATTTCACTTGGGTTTCGAGAAGTTTCATGACAGCTGACTTGTCGTGGTACGCATGACGGTATTACACCTGAATATAATATCCAGTCATTCCATTAAAACGGTTTCCTTTTAATATTCTCGAGAGATATGCACACAAAGTCACAGGAGACACGACTTTATCATGAAAGATTCCTTAACCGGTTTTTTAAATTACTTTTACCAAACTCTTTTACTCATTCAATCATCGTCTGCAGCAGCATCCTTCATTTATCTGTATATTCGGTAAACAATTACGTGATCAACTGAGCAATTTTGTCCGTCATCAACAACAAAGGCCATCACGACTTCAAACTTCCTCCCATTCATTTACTCATATAAATTTACTCGTGCCAGAGTAAACGACATATACTCATTTTACAAAAACTCACTGACTTCACCGTCATCCTCGGTAATTTCCCTAATATTACAAACAATATCTACATCGTGAGCACATACATACAATACCACATTGTTATTATTATTATTATTATTATTATTATTATTATTATTATTATTATTATTATTTTTTTTTTTTTTTTTTTTTTTTTTTTTTTTTTTTTTTTGCTCTATCACAGTCCTCCAATTCGACTGGGTGTATTTATAGTGTGGGGTTCCGGGTTGCATCCTGCCTCCTTAGGAGTCCATCACTTTTCTTACTATGTGTGCCGTTTCTAGGATCACACTACTTCTGCATGAGGCCCGGAGCTACTTCAGCCTCTAGTTTTTCCAGATTCCTTTTCAGGGATCTTGGGATCGTGCCTAGTGCTCCTATGATTATGGGTACGATTTCCACTGGCATATCCCATATCCTTCTTATTTCTATTTTCAGATCTTGATACTTATCCATTTTTCCCTCTCTTTCTCTTCAACTCTGGTGTCCCATGGTATTGCGACATCAATGAGTGATACTTTCTTCTTGACTTGTCAATCAACGTCACGTCTGGTCTGTTTGCACGTATCACCCTATCCGTTCTGATACCATAGTCCCAGAGGATCTTTGCCTGATCGTTTCTATCACTCCTTCAGGTTGGTGCTCGTACCACTTATTATTGCAAGGTAGCTGGTGTTTCTTGCACAGGCTCCAGTGGAGGGCTTTTGCCACTGAATCATGCCTCTTTTTGTACTGGTTCTGTGCAAGTGCCGGGCATTCACTTGCTATGTGGTTTATGGTTTCATTGTATTGCACTTCCTACATATGGGAGAGATGTTATTTCCGTCTATCATACTTTGAACATATCTGGTTCTTAGGGCCTGATCTTGTGCCGCTGTTATCATTCCTTCAGTTTCCTTCTTTAGCTCTCCCCTCTGTAGCCATTGCCAATTGTCATCGCTGGCTAGTTCATTAGTCTGTCTCATGTATTGTCCGTGCATTGGTTTGTTGTGCCAGTCCTCTGTTCTTTCTGTCTTTCTCCTGTCTCTGTATATTTCTGGGTCTTCGTCTACTTTTATTAGTCCTTCTTCCCATGCACTTCTTTAGCCACTCGTCTTCACTGGTTTTCAGATATTGCCCCAGTGCTCTGTTTTCGATGTTGACGCAGTCCTCTATACTTAGTAGTCCTCTCCCTCCTTCCTTTCGTGTTATGTATAGTCTGTCCGTATTTGCTCTTGGGTGTAGTGCTTTGTGTATTGTCATATGTTTCCTGGTTTTCTGATCTATGCTGCGGAGTTCTACCTTCGTCCATTCCACTATTCCTGCGCTGTATCTGATTACTGCACTCGCCCATGTGTTTATGGCTTTTATCATATTTCCGGCGTTGAGTTTTGACTTGAGTATCGCCTTGAGTCTCTGCATATATTCTTTCCTGATCGTGTCCTTCATCTCTTGGTGTTTTATATCTCCTCCTTCCATTATTCCCAGGTATATTTGTATCCTGTCTCATCTATGTGTTTGATGTTGCTCCCATCTGGTAGCTTTATCCCTTCAGTTCTCGTTACTTTGCCTTTTGTATGTTGACTAAGGGCGCATTTTTTTTCTATTCCAAACTCCATCCTGATGTCCCCAGATACAATCATTACAGTCTGGATTAGGGTATCTATTTCCTTGATGCTCTTACCATACAGCTTGATGTCGTCCATGAACATCAGATGGTTGATTTTGTTGCCTCTTTTCTTGAGTTGGTACCCGGCATCCATCTTCTGTAGTACTTTTGTCATGGGAATCATGGCTACTACGAAGAGTAGTGGGGACAGTGAGTCACCCTGGAAGATCCCTCTCCTGATATTAACCTCTGCTAGTCTTATTCCAGAGCTTGTAAGTATTGTAATTCCAGTTGCGCATTGTTATTTTTGAGGAAGCTGATGGTATTTTCCTCTAGATGCCCCATATATTTTCAGGCATTCTATTAGCCATGTGTGTGGTATCATGTCGAAGGCTTTCTTATAGTCTATCCATGCCATGCTTAGGTTTAGTTTTCCTCTCCTACTGTTCTTCATTACCATTTTGTCTATCAGGAGCTGGTCTTTTGTGCCCCTACACTTCCTTCTGCAGCCTTCTCTGGTTGGTGGGGGATGGTGTTTGTCTCCTCTAGGTAGTTGTATAGCCTTTCACTGATGATACCTGTTTAGTAACACTTCCACATTATTGGTAGGCAGGTGATAGGCCTGTAGTTACTGGCTATATTTCCCTTACTCTTGTCTTTTTGTACTAAGGATGTTCTTCCTGTGGTCATCCATTTGGGTGCTTGTGATTTGAGATACAATGTTGGAGTTGTTCTGCTATTCGTGGGTGTAGGGCCTTGAAGTTTTTGAGCCAGTATCCATGGACTTCATCGTTATTATTATTATTATTATTATTATTATTATTATTATTAATTTATTATTATCATTATCATTATCATTATTATTATTATTATTATTATTATTATTATTAATTATTATTATTATTATTATTATTATTATTATTATTATTATTATTGAACTAAGGAACCTCCGTAACGAGGCTATAATATTGACAATTAAAAGCGACAGTAGTGTTAAAATATATTATTGTACCATGCTAAAATTACTAATAATTTTAGCATTGTACAATAATATATTTTAACACTGCTGTGGCTTTTAATTGTATTATTATTATTACCGATTATTATTATTATATTATTATTATTATTATTATTATTATTAATTATTATTATTATTATTATGCAGACGATGAACCCTTATTCATATGAAACAAGCCCACCTGGGCCAATGATTTGAAGTTTACCTTTCTACAGAATATAATGTTCATTTGAAAGAAGCAACAGAAGCCAATAGGAAATATAGAGAAAAGAGATCAGTTATTAAAAAAAAATAATTAGCAAATTTATACATGAACATTCTTTATTTGACCTAAGAAACCTCAGTCAAACTTTCAACCAGTTCCCCTTTGTGACTAACTACTCCGGCTGTAGGTACACAGTAACAAACAACCTTGGGTGATCTACGAACAACCTTCCAGCAAACTTTCTTACGCGGTGGCAACCTGCCGCACAGAGCCGGTGTACTTTCCTTTCCACCGATCCCTCACAGTCGGTTACAATTACCATTCACTCTACGGGCTGCTCAGGAGCAAGAGCCCGTGCTGGCATAAGGCCAGCTTAATCTCAAACAACAACAACCATTCACTCGAAACATCTGTAGGAAGTTCAGCACAGCATCCCCGTCCGTTTAATCCCGCGACTAAGAAAGTTTCTACGAACGAATGACTAAATTCTCTTTTTTGATCTAGAAAGCCTCACACATTTGTTTCCTACTGAAACCATGAATTCTTAATATAGGCTTTTTGCGTGTCCACTGACGTATTAGTAATAATGAGTAAGCAATCACCACATTCCCGAGTAGCACATGATGCAATCATATATATATATAAGTAATATAGAGATATATAGAATATATAATATTAATACACATATGTGTGTGTGTGTGTGTGTGTGTGTGTGTGTGTGTGTGAATCTACTGGTAAAAAAAAATTCTTTGAACTTGGATCTTCAGGCTCTGTAGTGACAAGCGTATCCAAAATAGAGCAAAGAATTTAAGAAGTTAAAAGGGCATTGTGGCTATTACAGTTGCATATATATATGTGATATATATATATATATATATATATATATATAATATATATATATATATATATATATAAAGCGTTGAAGTTGTATGACTTAAATAGTCATACCAAGACTTCATTTCAGTGGATCAAGATGTTGAAATGTAAACTTATTTTCCATTCCAAACAAAAAGACCACCAATCAAGGTGAAGGTCAGCAATAATGAGCCAATACGAATCGCAATGGCCTAGAGAAACCGCAGCTAAAATCATAATTCATTTGGAACACATTATAAATAATTACAGCAGAAGGCACGCCAGACATCATATGATTCATTAGGAAAAGCAAAACAAACTTTTAAACTTCAAACAGCGCCACTCAAGTCTTCAAGTGTCCTACAATCTCACCAAAGAATACAGAGAAAATGAGTCATTGTTAAAAGGATTTCCTCCAGATTGTTTTAATATGAAGCGTTAACAATTTTACTATTTCTCAGTACATATATTAGAAATATACACATTTATCTCCAGTGGATATACATAATTCATTTCCTTTATAAGGAATAATTAATTTGACTAAAATAAATAAAAAAGATAATTTTTTTTCAGCGCAGATTTTCTACAATAAACTGTATGTACTTAGTTTTTTTACTAGGGAACGCTCATACAAATTATTATTACGTGGTTACAAAAATAAATCTTGAACAGATTTCTGTATAATTGGCTTAAAAAAACTATAAAATGATCAGAGTAAACGCATGAATAACGTAAAGGAAATGTATCTAGACATCTAATTTTACTTAAATTACATGAATTGTTCAATGGTCTAACCTCAGTATTTAAAACAAATGCAGCAATGTGCGAGGTTCAATTAGGACCAAGACGAGAAAGAAATCAAAATCACAGAAATGAATATAAAGTTATGAAATAAAAATCGCGTCATCATTTTATAAATGAGACAGTACAATCAATGTTCGTACGATCAAACATGGACAAAGTAAGTACTTTTGTACAAAGAACGTTACAGTACTCTATTTATCCATTAAGAAGAATGCCATCTAAGCCTGTTCATCAACAGGCTGCATCTAATAATCGTGGTAGGATACCTAAGGGTACAAGGAAGCACAAGCTCTTATGTAAATCGATGGTAAAACTGTCTAGTCGACAAATCGTTCTCCCCATAGTAGAACTTGACATAGAATTTATTCATGATTATTTCTCCCTCTCTTTGTTTAGCAAAGGGACATACACTACCCCAGAACACAAGGCCTTATAATGACCTCTTTAATCAGGGCGAAGGGTCAAGGTAGCGGTCAAATACTTAGACCTTTTATTTCCTTACTCATTGCATCACACATCTGATGTAAAGGGGGAAGTAAATAATTCTCTGAAAAAAATCATAACTACTGAAGGGCGAGAAGAGCAGTAAAGGTGATCAAGTTAAAAACAAAAAATCCTTTAGAAATCTACTTGTAAGATCATGTGTGTAATCGTAAAGTCAATTTCGATGGGTCACGAGAACTGAAAGTCCTCTTGTCATTTGAGGAATTCTCTGAGGAACTCCAGCCAGCTTAAACAGAATCATGTGAAAGCTGCCAAATATTTACGTTCTTTTGTGGATCAAGGGAAGAGGGGTTTACAATGAGTCCGGATACATTTGTGGGGTAAAGATATGTATGTGGGAAAAGGAACCAGGTATTCATAATGAGTACGCATATTTCTGATATTTCTGTGGAAGGAACTAGGGATTTTCCCTGAATACGGATATATCTGTGGCGAAAGAGAAGGAAATTTAACGTGCATTCGACGTGAAAATATCTACTGAAAACGGGGCGAGGTATTTACAGTGAGTAAGGTCTTTTATTTGCTTTTATTACCTTATCTGTTTTCTCTTTGCATGCTCATTAAAATTCCGACCAAAATGAACGACCAAAATGAAACTTTTCATGGACATATTTCCTCACGGTTCAGATGCATAAGAATGTCATGACATCTCTCAGTTAAGAGGAAAAACCACTTGAGAAATCTCACACTAGGCAGACGTCCAAAGCGGCTTGTCCTCGTAAACCTAGTTCAAGCAAACTTTCCAAAAACATCTACAAACGCATCAAGGATCATATGACTTCTGTCAAACAGCAGAATCAATTAAATGCTACACTGACACAATATGTCAAGTCTAGATTCTAATGGGGTGAGAATTTCGTGGCATAAAATGACTGCCAGTCGTCGATGACCATGGGATCTGTGACGTCAGGTGAAATACCAAGTCGAGATAAACCTTCTTTTGCTATTGAATTTCTTCCTCTATCGTTCTCCCTGCGAGAGGGACTTTCCTTGGCCCCACTCCACAGAGTTATCTCCCTATCCGCTCTTTCTTCAATCCCGAGGTCTCTCCTTCCTCTCCCTCTCCCCTCCCATATCTCTCTCTCTCTCTCCTGACCCCCCTTTCACCAGAGTGGGTAGCTGAGAGTGAAAGTTCTTGCTCCCCCCAATTCTGGACCTTCACCGGCGAAAGGTCACACAGATGAGGTTACGTAGGCCCCCCTACCCCAGCCTACAATCACCCATTTAAGAACACCACTCTCTCTCTCTCTCTCTCTCTCTCTCTCCTGGGCACCCTTTACTCCCGCACACTGCATCCATCACGGAATTTGCTCTGAAACCCGGTTTCTACTCCGCAGATTGAACATAAATTTCCCTTTCATTTGAGTAATCCGGTTTTAATGGATAGTAGTGCTCCAGGTCGTGCCTGGGCAACAAGGCAGAGATGCCCCAGACGCGAACGAAAGGTTCCTCGAATTTGGACTCTCGAATCCTGAATCATTCCGAGTAATTTACATGTGATGAATTAATAAAAGAAAACCCCCTTTCTCCTTGGCGATTCCTTCTAGGTGCGGAACTGCCAGAGCCAAGGAGTAACAGTTTGCCTGTGCTACTTACCCTGTACTAACAGAGACGATCTGTTTGCTTAAAACTAATGTTTCATAGAACACAATAAAACTTTGCTTTTGATCAGGTAAATAACAGGGTTAATCGAGAAATTAAATGCTTTTACAAACTCTTATTGTAAGTATAAAAGAAAAACGTCATTTTAGTTCGAATTCGGAGAAAAATTTACTTGACTCACAAACTTTCTACTATAAAAATTAAATACTCTTGAGCGTAGCGTCTATTCAGTGCCTTTACAACCACGACACGTCTAAATGATAACCTTACATACTAGGTATTATTAATAGCATCGTGATGTCATATCTCGTATCACTAAAACGAAGTTAAGACTTCAGCACTGGGTTTTCGATTAATTGCATATATATACATACATGAACATACATACACACACACACACACACACACACACACACACACATATATATATATATATATATATATATATATATATATATATATATATATACGTATAGTATATATATACAAGTGCGTGCGTGTCTTTTTATGTACGTATACTAAAAAAATAAGAAAATAAAAAAATATGTACGTGATTTGTTTATTAACTGAAGCCACTGGAAAAGCTTGTAAAGAAACGACAGAGTGCCAAGTGCTTTCGTGTAATTGACACATCTTTGGGGCACACAGTATGTATATATACTACTTATATAAACACACACACACACACATATATATATATATATATATATATATATATTGTGAGTTTATCTGAGAGAAAAATGTTTGTTGATTAAAAAAAACTATAAACTTATTATACTTATACTTTCTCTATCTTTTGATCATGAACACTTTCTGATGTGCAGAAGCTAATTTTGCATATCAAGCGTGTTCTTAGGAACCATTGTTTAACTTTTAATTAAATAAATAATAATAATAATAATAATAATAATAATAATAATAATAATAACAATAATAATAATAATAATAATAATAATAATAATGACACAAAATCTCGGAAAGAGACAAGGATTTACGATGGTAAGTTCCTTTCATCGGTAAAAAACCTTCACCATCAACCTTCTGCCTTTCCCATTCTCACTCTTAACTCATCTCTGCTCGAACCAAACCCCTTGAGTATGCTACAAGCTTTATCAGCAGCTACAGGAGCTTGTGTATCAGTGATGTCTACCATTCAGAAGTGGTCACCCGTCCAAGCACTTTACTTGAGTGATCTAGAGACCAGCTGGGTAGTACCTTTGCAGCATTTATTTGACCCTGATTGGTTTTACTTCACTGCTGACCTTAAGCATGACCACACGAGGTCACTTAACATGTGCACAGGGGATGTGACGCCAGCTCTCGAAAATCTAAAAAATCTATAAACTATATCAATAGATAAAAGTCATAAACACCATGAATAAAAATATCTGAGATCGTGCATTATATATAGAGATCGTTATTTTTTATAATCAAATTAATGTTACAATTATGCGTCTTACTCAAAAAAATTCACTAAAGAAAAAGAGGAATCTGTCATCCCATGACCATCCAAATGACTAAAGCAGAAAAATTACAACCGACTGTCTTTAATACATGAATTCTCTAAGCTCCCAAGGGAGAGATTTACTTTAACCTTTCGACTATATTCTAGCGTCTTTTAAAGAGAGATTCTTCACAAAGGGATAAAAAAGACTTGACAGGATGGTGATTAATAAGTTGACCTCTACTACTCCACTGGTGGCCTTCAAAATAAAGGAAGAATCGTGTTACATACAGACAACTGTGACACTAATTATCATCGCTCCTATCAATGTATGTGCGTGCCCTTGAGGGCGCGGACGAGTGATCAGGATCTGTTGAATGTCTGGCTGCGAAGTAGACAACCAAGTGACAGCTCACGAGGTCACTCGTGTCGATCAGATAAAGTCATTTTCTTGATTTTCTTACAAAATTCCTTTCGCTTTCTTTGGTCCTGCAGGGAAAAGGCGTTTGTTTTATTCTACTTTCTATAGTCATAACAAAACGTTAACAATCAGAGGAAATATTTATATTTCTGGATACCAGAAAATTTCAATAACTGCAAAAATAATTCTAAAATTGTGTCGAATAATATATCATACTGTCTTCAATGAAATGTAAAAACCGTGCTATCATAAGGTCATTTTAATCTGAAAATTGATAAATATATAAATACATCAATAAATTCTTCGACTAGAAATGTGGTGCAACTGCACTGACAGGTTCAGCTTAAAAGGGAGGACATCAATCATTGATACTTTCGAGTATTGAGAAATTTACCAAATTTCAAAATCTAACTCACCCATAAAATATTAAAAAATTCTCTTTAAAAAATGGATATTTACCTGATGAGATTTAATAATTTTCGTACACGGAAACCTATAGTTATGTAGAATCGAAGGCGACCTTACGGAATTACAGAGAAAAAATCGTATAAATTCACTCATGTGGTATAAAGAATGAATGGAGCTCGTATTACTGAGAAAATTCACACAAACACACACACACACATATATATATAGATATATATATATATATATATATATATATATATATATATATATATACATATATATATACACATATATATACAAATCTCTCTCTCCTCTCTCTCTCTCTCTCTCTCTCTCTCTCTCTCTCTCTCTCTCTCTCTCTTCCTTTACTATGAACTTTCTACAAGGAGAAATACAAATGACTATAGTTATCCGCTAGGAATCAAATCTTACTTTTCCTCACAAAGAGAAAAGTCAAGGGAAAACGTGAAGTTCAAATCTTTGATAACCAGAAATGAAAGAACAAAGTATCAAATTGGTCGTACAAAGCCAAAAAATTTTGCTACAAATTATATACGATAACATAGAGGAATAAAGGTTTAGTTTTCGTGCGTAATTACGTTATAGGACGAGAAATACGTGGGGTGATGCAATATTACTTGGTGGGAGACAAGCGGTCACTTTAGATTTGAAAAGATGGAATAATATAAAAAAAAATAAAAAAAATCGATTTTCATTTAATTTGAAATTGAAATATCAGTGAACACCATACGAGAAATAACATCAATATATAAAAAAATGGTTCCACACCAGTGGAGTGAGGATTGCCAACAGTCTGATTCTTTCCAAATTAAATTAAAATAAGATGGAGTTTTCTTCGGAAAAACACTGACCACATCTCTCTCTCTCTCTCTCTCTCTCTCTGTCTCTCTGTCTCTCTGTCTCTCTCTCTCTCTCTCTCTCTCTCAACTCCCGTTGCGACCCACTGCAACTAACTGCTTAAGTAACAACCGGACAAAGGTGGGGCCTGGTTAGTGAAGTATGTGTAATACTACAGTACCAGGTATTAGAGAGAGAGAGAGAGAGAGAGAGAGAGAGAGAGAGAGAGAGAGAGAGAGAGAGAGAGATGTGGTAGGTGTTTTCCCAAAGAAAATGCGATCTTATCTTAATTTAATTTGGAAGGAATCAGACGGTTATCAATTTTTTATGGGGAAATACTGGGTGTGGGGGTGGGGGCGATAGGAACAGAATTTGTAAAATCTAAAAAGAATCCATTTACATGAAAGCAGGTTTTGCAATGTGAAACGCCTGACCTTTCAAGAAAGAGCAAGTTTTGAAATAACATAAAATGTTAAAATCTGCATTGATGTGAGACGACGAACGAGATGAAATCCATCAGTGCCACTACTTTACATCTCAATCCGTCATGTGGATCTTCAATGCCCAGTTACCGCTGTGGGTCAACCCACGGGTATTCCTCCTTCCACCGGACCTTCTGCTATCAGTTTCTTCTACACATCTTGCCCACGTGGGCAGCTCTGGGCTGAGATGCCGGAAAAAAATAGCAATGACCAGAGTATCTATAAAAGCACAAATAATTTAAATTTAAAAAAATCTAGCAAGAGGGCAGAGCTCTAAACAACAAAGATGACTAAACTTTCGAATAACTTAGCGACAATATCGGTTAACAACAGAATTGTGCTGAAGTTAAACCTTGGAAAGACCTCTTGCTATTATACAAGCGTGCAGGAATACTTACAGAACTTACAGAGAAACCGGATAGAGGTAAGCATAAGAAGGAGAAAGACTTTCTATGAAGAAGGGACTGATTCAATAGCCATGGAGACGAACTCACAACATACTGGGGCACACACTCAGGGATATAGCTAGCAATGAAACAGTCCTTTCAGACCAGACCCGCGGATGGCAGAATTGCGTTGCATATCCCAGCGACATCTGCATTAATAACCAGATTCGAAATCCTAGAGTAAGACCAACTTTGGCCTGAAAAACAAAAACATGAGAAAAGTTTACACCTAGTTACCTAGATAGGGTCCGGGCAGCGCTAACATGCAGCTGGTTTCAGAAAAGAATATTGAAAACTAAGTGGTGTTCTCTGGTACAAGATTAATATCTAGAAGAATGCTATTTTTTTTCTATTTTGATGAGAAGAAGCTTAACGGGCAAGAGAACTCCTTTGATGAAACCAATGCAGCCATTCAGAGTTTTTCCACTTTAATGGTAGAATCGGTCGGTTCCCCCAAAATTCAGTGCACTACTTTATGCGGGTACAAGGAGCAACGTTTGAGCGAGCTTTTGTGCTTTTTTGTTTTCGGGTAAGCTGACCTTACTCTAGCATGTGCTTATTAGCACACCATCTGATACCTGGCCATGCACCAAGACGCTCCTACATACTATATGTAGAGGTTCCATCACTCACGAGGATACGGAGGTGCAACTGAAATAGTTTTCAATATGAAAACATTTCAAATATTCAGGGCTCTCTCAGAGAAGAAAGACTTGCAACCGCCTATGTTTACATTTCTTTCCTCCAACATATTTTTGTCAATCTACGTAACATAGACTGTTAGGCTTTACCTTGTTGTTTTCATCAAATTAAGGAATACCGTGCACAGATCTCTCCACCTAGCTGAGTGTAAAACGAGATTAAGTAACATGCAAGCATTTCAAACTAGTACAAATATTTATGTATGGTTTTATTCATTAGCCCTAGTCAAACGTTACTTTGGTTTCACCATCCATTACTTTTTGAAAACTCGCAAAAGCCAATCTGAAAACAAAGCTACACAGGACCAAAGGAGGAATGTTACGGGTTTCACTGAAAATCTTATAATAATCACGAAAACAGTCTCCAACGGTCCACCATAACGAGGGAATTCACAAAAGCCAAAGGGTAATACGAGACCATCCATTGTGCTTTTTTGTTCTGCTGATAAGTCGATAGCACTGCCCACGCCCTTTGCAAAGGTGAAGACCTCATTATTAAGCGATTTGTGGCCCACTTTTTTTTCAGACAGCCTGGGCCACCGTTAAGGCCTTTTCGTCATCACCCTCCCAAAAATTGGGGTCACCCCTGATCCTTCGCAGTGGTTACCACCTGTACCTTCCTGTGGGAAACGTGCTCTCTCATACCACTTTTATTCACGCACGACCAAGTTTCGCGTATTTACTTCCTCGTTGGACCACATGGTATTACGGACATATAGCTTCCCCTACGCCTTTCTGGATGGGTTCATCTAACAAGTGATTATTTGGTAGAAGGATATTCTGCGGCCACCTTTAAAAACATCACCTCCCTAATACATTATTAAATTCATTTCATGATCAACTGGTTACAACGTCTTTCATAATTAGGATGGATATGTAGGACAAACAGACATTTTCAGGCAATTCTGTAATGTACTATGAGCATATTTTAGATTTTCCTTCACTAAAAACTTACAAATAATTATCTATGTATGCTAATGCAGCTGTATAGGCTCTAAGAAGAAAAGAGGAAGTAAAGCTTGAGAGAACAAATGTGAGAATGCTGAGGTGGATTACAGGAATATCACTGCTTGAGAGATTGGAAAATGACGAAATAAGAAGGGCGGGATTAGTAAAGAGTAGAGAGGTAATAAGATAGTCCCGATTGAGGTGGCATGAGCATGTGTTGAAGATGGATGACAAGGAGGGAGTGAAGAGGGCCTGGAAGCAACCTGTTAGAGGAACATCGAGAGGGAAACAGAGAATTAGTTGGCGAGATAAAGTGAAGGAAGGTATGGCGAGAAGAGGATGATGCCTTTGATAGAAGGCAATGGAGAAAGCGCATCAGGCAACCGCTCCCTTAATGTAGTGATAACAGTGGGCAAGAAAACGATTCAATAACTTAATCAAACTTTTGGCAATGAATGACAAGGGATTGAGATTTTAAAAATTACAATTGAATAACCACATCCCTTTGCCCCCCAAAACATATATTCTATTCTCACACACAGTCAATCTGCCACCCATACTTTTTCAAGCCCATTAAATAACCGTGTTTTTCTTACATTAATCCATAACTATTTTTTGATAAAATTATAAAGATTCACACACGCATATGATTTTTATATGCACCCATATCCATTATATAATAAATTACAAATATATGTATATATATTTTGCCTTACGAAGTCAAACAAGAGTCAAGAACCAACGAAACTCACGTACCATTCTCCAACTGAGAAGCAACTCAGAATTTCATGTATACGTACGAATAAATCTAACTATGGCTACAGGGTAAGTAATGAATACAGACACACGAAAACACACACACACAATCACAAATACCATACATGTTCATATCTGCACACAAAAGCATGAGAACTCGTGCACCAATTACAACCAGGAAGCTGCTGTCATGTCTCTTGCGATGGAATGAATGAGGGGAAGGTAATTTGAATGACAATGATCCTAATTGAGGAACCTGAATGAATGATAATGAAGGACTTGCAACAATGAAGGATGAAAGCTTCATCGTCAGTTTATTTTTTTATACATGAATGAGAATGAGCTTAGCTTAAGTATTAGTGGAAATTACTAAAAGGATTAATTAGGAGCAAATTATAAATACTACTAAAGAAATAACGAGAGAGAGAGAGAGAGAGAGAGAGAGAGAGTTGAATTCACAGTAATTTTGCAAAATCTCCATGGAGGTCAAACGAATTAGCACACGACAGTAATGACGAAAAAACAAAGAAAACGCACAAGGTTAAGCGCACGGACCTTTAGTATAATAAGAAAGCAAATTAACAGAGATTAAGATTCAATTACACCTAAACGTTGCAAATGACGCATTTTTAAAGGAAATGTAATTATAATAGAAATAAGAATAATTAAAACACACTACCCTTGCACATTTGAAAAAATAATGAGCTAAATGACACATTACCTCAATCTTCTCTCTGAAGGACAAAAGAATGGAAGATAAATAGGGAGATGGAGAAGGAGGAAATGGGGCTGAGAAGACGGGGACCTCGCTCAAGTAGGGAGATGGGGAGTAAGGTGGAGGGGGGGGGGCGCAAAGGTCATTTACAACAAAAGACAAGGTCGTTTGACAAGAAGGGGTGGGGGGAGGGGAGGGGGAAGAAGGGTTATTAAGGGAGGATATCGACAGAAAAGGAGGTATGAGAGAGAGAGAGAGAGAGAGAGAGAGTAAAACCCATTAAAGTTAAGGTGAATAAATACTCATTCCCTTCTACCGATGACTACCATTGTGAGAGAGTCCTTCATCTCCCTAAGCCTAGGTTGCCATCAGACAGACAGACAGTCGCGCGTGTGCGCAAACCCACAGACCCGGAAGACATTTGCGAGTCCAGGCAATTTCACTGACGCACTCGCGCGCAAGAACGCTTCTCAGGATTGGTTCCGCGTTGACACTGACGCTGGGTTACCTCTCGTCTGTCACTAGGAGCAGCAGAGTAAGCGTCTACGGAGGGGACTCGATTTTAGGAGAAATGCAAAACGCAAACATATTCATTTGCAATTTAATCCGGTCTTTTGATTTTTAAATTCTGTTTCTCATAGCCACATTCCAGTGGTTATTCCAGTGGTTACCAACGGGTAACATTTTTTTTCAAAAACAAGGTGGAAACGACAGATACTAAGTAACGTTACGTAACTGTTTTAATATATGTGACTTCGTTATCCCGGAGATGTTGGCATATATCCCAACTCCTCCCATCTTCCTTAATCACTGCTAAATCTAACCATTTTCCACATTCGATGTGGTAACGAACATGACAATCTGGAAACGGTCTTAAGGAAAAATCCAGATAAATAGTTATTCAACCTTGTATAGCGAACTGACTGTTGAACACTTAAAATGACAATAGCTGGGAACAATGACGTCATTCAGCGTTGAAGGGTATAATGATAGTAGAAAGGTTTGAAAGGAGTAACAAAAAGAATACCTTGCAGATGCACTACGAAACAATATTAGAAGGCAGAGAGTGCAGAGAGTAAGATGGAAGAAAAGGAATATGAATATATGTACAATAAAAAGGAAACAACGGGGTTGCAGTTAAGGGCCGAAGGGACGCTGCAAACAACATTAAGTATTGCCAACAGTGTACCGTATGAGGTGCACTGACAACGCTATCCCTCTACGGGCTTTAAAAAAACTCATAGTCATAGCAGCAATTGAGGAAAAGGTTCTGAGAAGAACCCGAATTTAAAAGAAAGTTAAACTCTGCTAACTCTCATGCGTATGGATAATCACATACCCAGATGAACCGGGACGCGAAATGATCATAATATATCGTTAGGGTATCACTGCTATAAGGCAGTTGCAGATACTGCCGATTACTATAATTTGTCCACCTCAAATCTAGCCTTGCCGCTGACTACCGTAGTAAATCACAGCTGACTACGATTTCGTAATCATTCTTTACCTACGCCAATGTTAACTACCAAGGCAAGGGTACATGACTGTTTTTAAGTGAAAGCACCGATGCATTCATGTTCCTGCTTCGCGCTCCTGTTTAATGTTTGCGTACATTGATTAGGTGATTAATCTTTATCACTGGTTTACTTACCATAATCTTAGCCAAGAAAGTTGTAAAGGGTTGAAAAGAATTCACCCGAGAGAGAGAGAGAGAGAGAGAGAGAGAGAGAGAGAGAGAGAGAGAGAGAGAGAGCATATTTCAAGAACGAGTGAACTGATTTAACTTCTATAGTCATTAGGTTACCTCGAGATGATTGACCCTCAGGATGAGAAATCGGCTCAAAGCTGAAGGTTTGTGGCATGGAAACCAAATCACACAGTATTTAAAAAAAAAAAAAAAAAAAAAAAAAAAAAAAAAAAAAAAAAAATTTCAAAAAAAAAAAAAAAAAAAAAAAAAAAAAAAAGCGATTTGAGACGGTTGAGTAGGTTCCTTATCTGTAGGATTTTTCATCTTCACAAATCTTAAAGTTAACTACCAAATTATTTGGTTAACTAAGCATGACCTTTATAAGTCAAAGATCAAGGTCTATATGCCATAAAGACTCAGGATAAAGGGACTGACTGTCTGGGTGTTCGACTCATTTTTTTTTTGGAATAGCAATAAATATTTCACAGTCAGGTGAGATGACCTACAGACCTACGGTCAGGGTCAAACTTAGAACTTACGCTCTGTTTCCGGCAAGAAGAGTAGCGTGTCTAATGGCCTTGTTACAGGTATAACAAGTAATCACGTACTCTGTGATTTTATCAAATTTATATTTTAAAAATAAAGTTAACGTCATTTTAGGATTCTTCCATAAGAGTGTTTGTACATTTTGAGCAACAACAACAACAACAACAACAACAACAACAACAATAATAATAATAATAATAATAATAATAATAATAATAATAATAATAATAATAATAATAATAATAATAATAATAATAATAATAATTTGACTACCGCCCCCGGCATATTTAATACAATTAAAATCGACTTTGACATTTACCTATTTGAGACATGCCAACCTTCGGTGCGTTGCTCACCAGTTTAAGCAACAATGAGAAAACAATAATTAGAAAAATAGAGAAGAACCTTTATAAAATTAACGCAGCTGAGGCAGCAATTACTTTCAATAAAACATGTTTAAAAGAGGGTTTACGTCCAGCATACAACAACAACACTAATAATAATAATAATAATAATAATAATAATAATAATAATAATAATAATAATAATAATAATAATAATAATAATAATAATAAATGGCAAAAAAGTAAAAAAAGTAAGGCTTACTTTTGAAGAGTTTACAGTAGTTATAATTTCTCAGTCTTTAATAACGATAAAAAGATATTCCAAGTGTGTGTAGCCTATATTTGCCCAAAGAATAATATATATATTATATATATATATATATATATATATATATATATATATATATAATATAGATATATATATATAGATATATAGATATATATCTATATATATATATAATATATATAGATATATAGATATATATATATATATTATATTCTAATATATTATAGATATAGTAATAGATATATAGATATATATATATATATATATATATATATATATATATGTATATATATATAATGTGACCCATACCATACCACTCAGCAAATTTTTTCTTAGGAATAATACATAAAAGATTTATAAAATGAAAATCCTTAGGAAGAGCAAATTGCATAAAACTGCGACAAAGAAAATTTGAAATTACACTCTTATCACTGAAATTGTCGCACAAAACCTACCAAATGACAGACGGAAAACAGAAATTCCCTGAAAGCATCGCAAAAACAATTCAATTGCAGCACGACCACTTAAAATTAAACTAGGAAATCACGCTATATTCATGGCATCTCTGGCATTTTTTTATCATTATCATAAAATAAAAATTTTGTAAGAAAAATAAGCACAAACGGTTTGTAATTACATTTCATTCACCAAATACAGAAATAAACGAACACCTCAAGCGGAGGACAAACAAACAAACACGCAAGGATGCTCCAAGTACGAATGAATTATCTCCCTCTGAAAGATACTATAAGGCTCAGTGGGAGTGAGCAAACAACCCAGCACAGGTGTAGAGAAATGACCCACTTTCTTCCAGCCTTCAGTGGGTTTACCTTTTGCCTCCAATGGCTATCTGCCGGGATGAAAAACGTGGTGTCACAAGTTGAGGATAACTGAGGAAATGCTTTAAGAAAGCCATAATATTTGTTCATGAGTGTGTATATACGTGTCGACATGTTTGGATAGACGCCTGAACAATCTGCATGTGTTTTAACTCCATATTTATGGTGCACGTGGCAGTTATGTACTGTAGATCAGAAACAATGGTAAACTGATGGCTTCATATGATACTTCTGCATGTTATAAGAACAATGACCTATTACCATTTTCGTATGTATATAATCACGTATATATATATATATATATATATATATATATATATATATATATATATATATATATATATATATATATATATATATATATATATATATATATATATATATATATATATAGTATGTGCATATATATACACTATTACATATACATCTTTTCATAAGTATTCAACCATACGATAAAGTTCCACCAGGTTCCTAAGCTTCCTCCAGTCCCTCAGAATCTCTTTCATTTAATCGCTAGCTAAACATGGAGACCACGTAGTCCGCCATCCTTGACGTGCGAGGGTTACAAAAAAAGAAAAAAAAAAAACACCCCCAAAAATAAGACTTCCTGGCTCCTCATACGGTTTTCTATCATTTCTATTCTCAGTCCAGTGACTGATGATGTTCTGTCGCGTTTTTCATGTTCAGTTGCCATAGAGACGCAAGAAGAATCTACGAGTTGATTGGATTACGGTTACAATATAGATCACTACTTTATCAATAATTGAAATCGCTCAGAAGTTATCTATGAAAAAACACTATTTCATGGCCTCTGGAATGCACAGTGTTCAATAGGATGAGGGTTAGTTAGCCAACTAAGGAAGAAATCCAAAGCGGTACCATTTATCATAATTATTATCATTAATAATGGCTTTTTCTACGCCATTCAGTTTATACAGTCTTTTCTCTATTCTTCTTAATTCTTAATATCTTTTCATCACCGTGTAGGTGGTGTATCAGATTTCCAAAGGACATGAAAAGTTTTCTTGTTATTTCATTTTATTACCTCTGACGTTTCAAACGCGCTCTGGCGATTTCTCTCAAAGAGTGAATGGATTGAAATACAAGTTACCTGCGTATATAGTTGACAGGTCGTTACTAAGGGAAGGTCTACGCCCTAAGAATTATTATTATTATTATTATTATTATTATTATTATTATTATTTTATTATTATTATTATTATTATTATTATTATTATTATTATTATAATGAAGTCAACAATCAACTAAAAAGCATTTCCCATCCGTTCCAATCCACAAATGAACAAGGAAAAATCGGTTATCCATACCGATATTGACTTGATAGGAAATTATTCTTGTATAGATGAAATTTTTTGCAATGTACGGTTTCTCCTTACCCCGAAATGACTAAGATAATAAAGAACAGATCGTTCTCATATGGCAATACTGACTTTTTTGTCACCGGTTGGCTGCCATTTTTTTCTGTTTTTGTCGTTTTCTGTCTCAGTAACCTTTGTCCACACGGGAAAACAAAACAGGAATATATTAAGTCTTATAAATAATTTCCATTTTATTTCATTAAATTTCAGGGTGACACGTGACATCTTGAGAAAATTTATGGAGGATTATAACATTGTTTTTCAGGGTAAACCTCAGCACACAAAGTCAAGACATTAATGAAAAAGCCGTTTTCACAGCAATTAACAATCCCCGCATCGTCCTATCCATTGTATGTCACCTAACGGAGTTTTTCTCTCTCACTTTTTAACTTGCGTTACTCTTGGTTTCTTGTGGAGAGTGCAATCTTCTTAGAAAAATCAACCAAACTACCCCTTTTACAAATTAATATGTTGTTTCTTCCTGCCCTACTAAATTCTCTCCGTAAGACTTCCTGTCTCCTTAACAAGAAACAAAAGGTTAACCTTCCCTCTGAACATTTATCACCGGCTACATTGTTTTCTTTCCCTCTTTATCAGCTCAATCGTCGCATCGGTCTCCTTCTGAGCATTCTTTACCCTTTCCATCTTGGAACAATACGTGCTCTTTTCGCTCTTCCTGTATACCTGGAGCCGCGGGGGAGTTAGCGAGGACGTCAACAGTGGTGGTCACCTTTGTCCTTGATATGAATGGAGGGGTCCTGGAGGGTATGTGGGGCAGGGAGGGGACCTTTCTCACCTGGGGCTGCTCCTACCTTCCTTTCACTTTCGTTGGCGGTCGCCAGGACGATGCCCCGCTCGTGCCCCGACCTACTGGCCTCGTCGCCCCCGCAGATACCCATTCTGACGGCCCCTACCCCGTGCCTTTCCTGGGACGTTCCAGGGACTGGACCTATTCTCTACCATGCCCAGGCGTAACATTCCTTCCTGCTTTCTTTCTTTGAATAAGGGCTGAAATTATAATCTTGTTTTGAAACGTAGTATTATCAGAACTGCTATTAATTTTCCAGCAGAATTATATATATATATATATATATATATATATATATATATATATATATATATATATATTATATATATATATACTTCCAGTTTGTGGACTAGTATTTAATTATGAACCCTTAAACTGAAAAAGAAAAATATTACATTAAGTACAAATACCATACAACTGGTATAATATAATTGTGGTTAAAAAAACATTAAGAAAGAATGGTTCATTAACGAAAATCACGAAAAACGGGAGGGCTGATTCCTAATTTCATTAAGGATCCTACAACTGACTCGGCAGATTTGTTTTTAATGTCTTCATTTTATATAAGATCTTAGGGAAGTATAGGGGAAAGGCACAAGACTGGAAAACAGAATTTGATATTACATCCAGAATCATATTACATCGAAAAAAAAATATTTTCTTCTTGATTGAAACAGCGATGTGGAAAATTGAGAAGACAGGTTATCATATGGGAAAGAGAGCCATAGAATTTGGAACAATGAGGAATTAAAGGAACGCTATTCTCGAGAAGTGGAAAAAACGGAGCCACGACAATGGTATTTCATGCTTTAACGAATAGGATGTTAATGATTAAGTCCTCCAGTAAATAATGAGAGAACAAACTAATCATGATTTCAAGGCTGACTGGTTAATTCATGTGTAAACGGGAAGCATAGATTTATTCCATTGCGATTATCGTCATTTCTTTCCTGAATTTACCAGACAAAACCGCGTCCACACGTTTCCAAGCTCGTGTAATTGTTGGTTTCACAATTACAATTTAGTTTATTATGTACCTTTGGCCTCTCATGATTTTAACTTCTGCTGGAATTTTGTAACAAATATCGACGCACAAACCCCACACGTTTTTTGTTCTTTTTCGTTATTTTGACCATCTACAGCGTGCCTGAGTTCGGAAGCATCGGCACCCACCGCTGCTAAAAAATATCTGCAACTCACAGAAAAATCCAGAAGCTAATATAATGAACAGCGTAAGACAACCACAATGTCAAAAGCTGTATGTATACAACCTTCTGAAAGTACCGTAGAGGTACGATTTGGTGGTGGTGATTTCAACACAACATACAAGTAGTAACCCGTTCGAGCAAGATTAATTCTAGATCATCTGACAACCATCAGCATCCACGACTATTTTTCCCCCTTGCATTTTGTTATTTCTTAATATCTGCGCGTAAGTAACCGGAAAATAAGTATGCCTTGAGACGGCGCAGCAAAATCATTGGGCTTCGGTATTTAGAAAGATCTTATTGCTTGACTCATGAGTTTTATTGCAAAAGAAAAATCCTCTAAACATTAAACATAGCCCAACGCAACAATTTCCTTTGTAATACATTAAACAAAACGAATTACTAGGTCGAAGGCAGCCTGTCAATCAAGTTTTTTTCTTTTTTAAGATGTAATAAGATACTGGACTCCAAATATATTCTTTGTAAAAACTACCTGTCAAAGGGAAACTGAATAAAAATCATTTCCCATCTCATCAATCTTAGTGCACCAAAGTCTAAACTTACTGAAAGGGAAAAATTGAGAAACGTAGACCTATGCATATAAGTGATAACTCCCCTTTCGTTCCTCATTCCTTACTGACCGTTTAATCCTTTCACAAGGAACATCTCGTCCACTATGCAATCCCGACAATAGATCCCCAACCCCCACCCCCTCCGCCGCCATCCCCACCCCCTCTTCGTAGCGTCGCCAGTTTTTGCCAACGGTTCTGCACAAACAACTTTCTGCAACGTTGCCTTTCCTTTTCTGAGCAGCGAGAAAGAGTTGCTATATTTATGAGCTTATGGGCGTCGTAGCAGCATTTCGGAGAGAGAGAGAGGAGAGAGAGAGAGAGAGAGAGAGAGAGAGTTTGTCATAATTTACATACATACAGATCATATAGAGGAAGTTGCTGCAATGACTATGCAAGTCCCAATTCCTACTGCTTTCTTGAACAGTGCGACAACGCTATCGCAAATTTTTACTAACGTTATATACATACATAGATTTAGATAAATAGATAGATATATATTTAAATATCATAAAACGGTCAATGAAGCTTCAAAATTTTCAGTTTCCTCTCTTATACTCTCTCATCTTTCAGTGAATTCTAAAACGAGAGCAACAGTTATGTCTCTCCCTCTGCCAGATAGCTAATCATCTCAAAACATGACGCATTACTCGCGTCCATTCTATGGAACCGTAAGCTCCGTCCCCCAGAGAATTAAACGCTGATACCATCACCAATCTCTCTCTCTCTCTCTCTCTCTCTCTCTCTCTCTCTCTCTCTCTCTCTCTCTCTCTCTCTGCTTCCTCCCCTTTCACTATCCATATTTGGAAATGCTCGTCTAAGTGTCTTTATTCTTGAATAACCTGTCTTACACACTGCATACTCTCTTCCCGTTCGTTCTGAAGCCACTGGGCTGAAAAGCATCCATAAACAGACGAGAAAGCCAGACGGAAATCCAGAAATTAGACTTCTGATTCTGGTCCCTCACAAGATTTAAACACCTGCAAGCGAGTTTTTACCTTCTCGTATTCTCGTACCACTCACGTCCTCGTTCCACTCTCTTACGGTCTAAAAATTATTTGTAAGTTTCTGGTACTTTATTGATAAGAATTCTGTTAATTCCTAATTAAGTGTCTGGCGCTAACCTTATATATTACGCGAAATTTGCTAGTAACAGATGACATTTTATTGTCAACGAGAAAATACGAATAAATACTATGACATTTTATTGTCAACGAGAAAATACGAATAAATATTATGTCTCACTTCCGGAAAGTTGTTTTACCATTTCAATTTAACTCGACCGTAACCCACTGGCGTCGAATACAGAACCAGGATCGTGCACGAAAAAAAAAATATCTATCTGACAGGCTGTGTTCTCTAGAAGATTGAAAAGTTATCTTTAATAATTTGTTTTAATTTCATATAATTCAAAAATGTCTGTCTATAAAACTCTTCTCAAAAATACTCAGAAGCCTCATTTTCCTTCTTACATCGGGCCACGGCTAGTTTGAGCATTAATAGTTACTGGCCCTTTTTTGGTCTATCCATCAAAATAAATTTTGTACAGCCCTGGAGCTCATCAATATCTTAACTTTAACAAGTGAATGTAATAAGATCAGATCCCATGAATATTTACACCTAATATATGTGAAACAATTCCATGTTATTTTACAAAACAAAACGATATTCTTTTATTTTAACGGAAAATGCAGAAAAGAATTATACAAATCAATGTTAGTATATAGTCGGTCTACTTTACTTAGGCTTAAAACACTACAAGCTAATCACCAACACATTTTTATTTTCAAAGTTCTTCAATTAAACTTTTCACCTAGTACGCAAAAGAAAAAAAGGAAACGAATTATATAGTAATCAAAAACTAATAACAATAACTTCAATAAATTTTCTTTTAAAATCGCAGTCTGAAATAGAATTATCAAAAAGAAAAAAAACGCGAATGCTTTTCCATAAAAAACCAAGGTGTTAGGGAATGTGTCCACCTGTTGAATATAGCAACAACCCAACTATTGACTTGGCATGGACAAAAGTCAACAACCTCTAATCCTAAGATGTCAGGCTCTCTTGCCTTTCAAAGATTACTGGTCCCCGGCTGGATAAATGCCAGAAAGTTTGTAGTCTTTTCACATTTAACCTTCTGGGCATCAAAA
>NC_061107.1:82574589-82587089 GCF_015104395.2 Macrobrachium nipponense | reverse complement strand
AACCTGTAGAAAAATTACTTTCCCTTTCTTTGCAAAGGATTACTTTTTAGGTGTGTGTTCCTTAAGCATGTCACAATGATTAATCTCTTGTCATGAGGATTTCTCCTACCGCAACAAGCTTTTTATAGGGATTTTACATTACAGGGATATTGCCAATTTGTTTGTACCAGAGCAACGCTGGATGAACTCAAAATCTTTCAAGTTACTCTTTTATGATCCTCGAGACCAAACTCAGCGCGCCAATGATATTAAAAGCAGTAAAAGTAGTTTGTCTTCGTCTCACTACCTTTCTTTCCAGGCCAACCAATCCAACGAATTGCAAAACTGAGCTACCTTTCTACCAGTATTGCGTTCTCGCAAGTTAAGTAATGCCTGTCTTAAAATCATTTTTTTATAAAAAAAAAATTCTTTCCATAAAAGACTTAAATTCCTATTCATACATTACAGAGCAAATCACTGACTGGATCTCGTCCTTCTACACCTAAAAAAAGTGCAGTCACACTTCGCGTATTTTTTTTTCTTTTTTTCTAAACTTCTACACTGCAAGACTGAATCGATTACTGATCATTCCCTCACCTTCATTTTAGATCTTCATTCTGTGGGGGCTCGTCATTAAAGCAAATCGTATTCACCTTCTCTCTCTCTGGTATGGTTAGCGGAGGTACACTCGCCTCAATGGAATCAGAATCAAAGGTCGAATCCCAGGCAATAATAAATGTATCTAGGCACGCCTGAATCTGTGCATTAGGTGCCTGGTGGTCAGGTAGGCATAATAGGTTATGGCAGAGAGAGAGAGAGAGAGAGAGAGAGAGAGAGAGAGAGAGAGAGAGAGTCAGTCAAAATATTAAAAACATGAGAGTCCATACAAAATATGCCCCAACCCCTCCATCATGGTGAAACCATTCATCAGAGACTCTCTCTCTCTCTCTCTCTCTCTCTCTCTCTCTCTCTCTCTCACACACAAAGTGGCTGCCTTTCCCCGACATAGGAAATCACAGAACACCCACAGGGAATATCCATAACTCATTTATAAACCGCCAACTTTAGTAATATTGGACTGGCGTGTTCAAGGACTCTTATTTTTTCATTTCACTTTAACATTTCCCAAAGCTTCATGCCATCACAATGACTTTCGAGTTATTTTTAATCCTAGCAAGAAAATCCTTTTCCAACGATAAAAATTTGGTAAGTGAACTTTAGGACTTTATTTCAAGAATAAACGCTCGTTGAATTCATGAGAATTCGGATTTAAGTATTTTTTAAGGATAGTTTGGCAAAGAGGGCCATTATGAATGTCAAGCAGACGTATAGGGAATTTTACTCAACTTCAAACAAAAACCATTTTGAGAATTGCAGGTCGAATGACAGAACTTTGCTGATCTCGAAACTCAATCTCTCTCCAAGTTACAGGATGAGGGTGATAACGATTTACCTTCCAACCTTCTTGGGGGAGGATGTTATAAAGTCGAAAATGAGATCGAGGTTTAGTTATCACTGAAAAATCACTGTCTCTGTTGTTTTCCCATTTCACAGAGGCTTCAAAGTTTCTAACTATAGGTCATTCGATCAAGAAATTCCTCTTTTAATTAAAATACAGACTCTTATTCTCTTAGCAGCTTGCACTTCTTCTTTTTTATCCTCCCATCACATACACTTATAAATTATATATATATATATATATATATATATATATAATATATATATATATATACATACATACACACACACACACACACACACACACATATATATATATATATATTATATATATATATATAGTATATGATGTATGTATAGTAGTGTCTATATATATTATATATATTATATTAATAATATATATAAGAACACACACATACCATACATTACCATAACATACATAAAGAAGTTAATATTAAATAAGTAATATATATGTGTGTGTGTGTGTGTGTGTGTGTGTGTATGTATGTATATATATATATATAATATATATATATATATATATATATATATATATAATTATAAGTGTATGTGATGGGGAGGATAAAAAAGAAGAAGTGCAAGCTGCCTGAGAGAATAAGAGTCTGTATTTTAATTAAAAGAGGAATTTCTTGATCGAATGACCTATAGTTAGAAACTTTGAAGCCTCTGTGAAATGGGAAAACAACAGAGACAGTGATTTCCGTAGCTGGACGGGAGTTTAGCTTTTAGTGATAACTAAACCTCGATCTCATTTCGACTTTATAACATCCTCCCCCAAGAAGGTTGGAACAAGGTAAATCGTTATCGAGAGAAGATATATATATATAAATATATATTATATATATATATATACTATAGTATATATATATATATATATCTATATATATATTATATATAAGTATATATATATATATATATATATATATATATATATATATATATATATATCTTCTCTGATGAGTTTGTATGCATTCAAATTTACTACACGCATTAAAACATATAAAGATGAAAACCGGACAGAAAGACAGAAAAATAAAGAAAATTATTATAGACTATTTTTTAAAAATAAAATAACGTTCATAAACACAAGCCACATTATGTATCGAACAACCAAAACATTTCCACAACGAAAAAAACAAGAATCGTAATCTTCCATTTCTTGTAAAAAAAGAGAAAAAATAAGAAAAAAAATTCTCACGCTGTACATTTTTTTTTTTACAATTATTCACCAGATCAGCAATTTTTAAGAAAGATCGATTGCTGCCTCCGACGATCTGGTCTTACGTAACCTGATTCTCATTGTATTACCTCACGAGAGAAGCCAAGTTCCGCTCATACTCTCTCTCTCTCTCTCTCTCTCTCTCTCTCTCTCTCAGCGACATTTATCTTTCTCCCACATCACTAACCCAATTCCCTCTCGAAACTAGAAGCTACTTTCATTAACCACATTGTATTCTCTCTCTCTCTCTCTCTATCTCTCTCTCTCTCTCTCTCTCTCACACATACATTACATATCTATATATGATATATATATATATATATATATATCTATATATATATATATATATATATATATATATGTATATATATATAATATACTTTATGAAAATTGATCATCTTAAAAAGCTATGATTATATTCCTGTCTATTAATATCAACCTAAGAACATGAGAAAAATCAAGTTAAACCTTTCGTACAATAACTGAGATGAATTCAAATTACAAATATATACTACTGAAATGTTGAATCAAATAATAATAATAATAATAATATCCTACGAATGGGATTTTTTTTCCTTTTGTATGGAAACTTCCTATGAAAACTTTGAGCCTACAATGATGATGGTGATACTAATAATCATCACCATTAAACCAACATTCCCCTACGTCATACAAATCAGCAGGTCACATCAGCACACACACACACACACACACACACACACACACTTTCAATTTACGCCAGTAATATCTACCAGAAACCCAGAATGGATTTGCACTAACAATATTTGCACCATTTTTCTACTGAAAGGTATACAACATATACTGAAGTACTGCAGAAGCTTGAGTCCCTCATGGTTTATCAAAATACCGATGCTTAAACAATCAGAAAGTCGAATTTCATTTGCGTTGTCTATTACCTTTAAACTTAAATCCACTACCTTCCTGCATAACAAAGGTAAAACAACTTCAGAAACAAAGTAAATTCACGAATTTACATTCTCTCTCTCGTCTAAATTTGTTCACTTTCAATTTTACAAAAATAGAATATACCTGAAAACGAGATTGAGTAGTGAAAGTAATTTCATGAAAAAATGTATAATTTTGCTATATATCATATGAAAAACAACCAAAGACTAAAAAAAAATCGTATCAATAGGTAAAAAAGCAGTGTACTAGTAAACAGTCACTGTAAACAGCAAATTTTCATAGTTCCAAAATAAAGAATTGGTTGTATATAAATGTAAGTATATACTATATATATATATATATATATAATATATATATATATATATATATATATATATATATATATGTAAGTATACAACTGGCCGGTAAAAAGTTTTTCTGTGACAAAAGGATTTCCATCTAATAAAAGGAGCCCATAAAAACGTGTTTTTATGGGCAGCTTTTATTAGATATTAGTATATATACATGTACATTATATATATATATATATATATATATATATATATATATATAATATATATATATATAGAGATATCTACATTATATATATATATATATATATATATATATATATATATATATATCTACACAAACACATATATATATATATATTTATATATATATATATATATATATATATATATATAATGACCAGTGAAAGAGAGCAAAACAAATGTTCTACAGCATCTCTTCTGAAGCGAAACCTTCATAAATCACTCGAACAATGAGAACGTCATGACATTTTACAAATGAGACTCATTCTAGAATAGGGACGTGAGAGTAAAGAAATAGAAGAAAAGTGAATGAGCAACAACAACAACACAGAAAACCCCCATGAAGAGAGAGAGAGAGAGAGGGAGAGAGAGAGAGAGAGAGCCGAGGAAAGAAAAGAAAAAAGAAATAAAAGTCGAACGAAAAACGAGTAAAACGAGTCGCTGGAACTTATACTTGACACGGCGGCTTCTGGCCATACTTTCACTTTCGACGGATACAGAGAGAGAGAGAGAGAGAGAGAGAGAGAGAGAGAGAGAGCAATGGAAGAAAACATGGGGGATCCCTTCCAAGGGGTAGAATGTCATACAATTAAAATATGAGAGGGAGAGAGAGAGAGAGAGAAGTGGAATGGGGAGAAAGAGAAGAGGCAAAATGGAAAGAAAACAAAAATGGGGGATCTCCTTACCAAAGGGAACAGGGATAGAATGACATTTAAAATTGGAAAATTGACGAGAGAGAGAGAAGAGGAAAATGAGAGAGAGAGAGAGAGAGAGAGAGAGAGAGAGAGAGAGAGAGAGGTCTTCAACGTCTAGAAAATAAAAAAATTCTTGGCTAGGAGAGTAAGAGAGGGATTCAGAAAACAGAGAACAATGAGTTATTGTTGTGGTTGTAGAAGGTTGGGAGGAGGGCCTACATGCAGCAAACACCAAATTACAGAGTGAAGAGAAACCCTACATTGAAAAATTGCAAGACGACAAAGAAATAGCAAAAATTAGTTAAGGGAATTTCTTATACAGGCATAAAAGCTTGGCGACAACTAAGTTATAATATATATATATATATATATAATATTATATATATATATATATATATGTGTGTGTGTGTGTGTGTGTGTGTGTGTGTGTATGAACCTTCCTAAAACCTAAAGCCAATAAAAAATCATATAAAAGGACGGCGTAACATCATCATATGATCACTTCTTACAATGAAATAACTAAACATGAAACACAAGAAAGAAAAGGACGAAACATAAACTACCTCTCTCTCTCTCTCTCTGCTCTCTCTCTCTCTCTCTCTCTCCTCTCTCTTCCTCAGGAAGCAAAAGCCAAATCCACCATACGACAGCCAGACACTTTTACTCTCTATACAGTAGATTGACTAGTTGGAGGAGGATGTTGATAGAGATGATGGAGAGAGAGAGGAGTAGGGGGGTTGTGGGGGGGGGGGGAAGAGTTAGGCAATGGAGCAATAGGAGGAGGAGGGGGAGGGGGGATTGAGGAACCTTGCTAGGGAACGAAGAGAGTTCTGCGCGAGGGAGGTAGAAACCGTTGGAGGACGAAGGGGGGAGGGGAGGGGAGGCGGTGGGGGGATTAAGGAAAGTAACTCTCAAGTATTGGGGATTGAATGGGGGGGGGTGGGGGGGGGGAGATTGTGGATGGGAGGGTGCATAAAACTGATGATCCGTGTACAAGTCTCATAGTTAGCGTATAATGAACATGGTTAACGACAATCTCTCTCTTCTCTCTCTCTCTCTCTCTCTCTTATATATATATGTTATGTATGTATGTATGTAGTATGTATGTATGTGACTACAGTATATATTATATATATATATATACTATATATATAATATATATATATGTTATATATAATATATATATATATATATTATATATATATATGAACACCACTCATAACGTCTTTCGTTTACCCGTAAATGTTACCAATTGGAACCCACGTAACTCTCGCACCTTATAGCAGGCCAACTGTAAACGACCTTCCCTGTTACATTAAACATGACTCGTCCTTTCTCCAAAAAGTGGCGCTGGCGACGAAGGGTCAGTGGAACTTTGACCCGAGAAGCCATCTCAGGTCATAATGACGTCAGTTATTCGAAATTTCGGTTAGGATTCTTCTACGCGCAAATTGCAAGTTGAGTGAAAATAAATATCTTCCGTCCTTATGACGTCAGCAAATTCGTAAAATATCTAACGTCTCCAGGTCATCTGCAATGATAGCAAACCTTTAAAGATCACTTGGTGAATAAAACAGAAGGTTGTCTACATTTTATGAGCTTTATCGAAGAATCTGATCTTGTCGTATAAATTTGAAAAAAAATTAAAAATTCAGATAGGTAGTAATTTAAATATTAATCAAAATATGCTGAAAAATAATATACACATACAGTAGATCCATCCCTCCACTCTCGGCTACGATACATAACATATATATCATAAGATATATATATATTTATATATATATTATTTTATATATTTTTTATATATATATATATATACATATAAAATGTGTGCGTGTGTATTTGTGTATGTATAAATGCATACGTACGTACATATTACGTATTTAACATATATAACATAAACACACATATATGAATATACTATATATTATTCGGTTTATTAATGTTTTGAAAAAGCGTGTTAGTTAATCTCTACGGATGTTGATCCTGTCATAGGCGAGCATTTTCACCTTGCAACAGACACTTCATCGCTTCAATTAAAAAAAAATATCAATTGTCATCCCGTCATTCATTCCACTAAATATGCCACATTAATTTCTATGACCTTACTCAAGCTATTTACGAAAAGGTTTTATTTATCCATGACAAATTTTGTCCAGTCACCATAGTTCGTATGCAATTTTAAAAAGTAGCTTCAAATTCATCAACCCCTAATATAAAAAAAGTTTACATGTTCTAAAATCACTTAAGCATTTAATATCATGCCTGCCTTATACGGAATGAGATGAAGCCATTATAGTAATCTAAGTTATGCTTGCTAATTATGAGTATCTCTATTTATTATGATTAACACGCTAAATTTTGTTTTAAGTGTCGCGAGAATAAGTACTGAAAATTCTTGACATGATTCCCTGCACTTATCATCTAATTTTCTCTGAATTTATCAGCACAATTAAATTCATATTTGCTAGTTTCCAGCGAATACTTAGCCTTTGAAAGAGACTGCTTGTTTTTCCCTTTTATTTATTCATTTCTTTTTTAAGGCGGTCTCCGAAACATGGTCGTTCTTCTGGTTCTTAAATAATCGCCGCCTCCGGTTTAGCATCTAAAAAAAAAAAAAAAAAAAAAAAAAAAAAAAAAAAAAAAAAAAAAAAAAAAAAACTCTGGCAGAATGACTAAATTGCCATTATTGCCAAAAATAATTCTCTCACTCTCTCTTCTTTCTTGAGAAACCAGCCACTACATCGGTTTACGAATTGCTTCTTGAAATACTGAGCGATGAATAATTATGGAAAGGAGTCGCACCGCCCAAGACTATTAATACAACCTGAAAATCTCCCATATCTAAAACTGACTGTGGCGAGCTCTTTGACTTCAGAGGGACCAACCAAGATTTTGAGGCCTGTTGTTCCAGGTTTCGAAGTACTGGGTTCAGCCCTCATATCTGGAACGCATCTCTAAACTTCATCCATGTTGGTGAATTACTGCTCCACCATTCATCATTCATAGCTTAGCTATCATTTTGCTCGTGCCGAATTTGTCATTTTATTTATATATATATATATATATATATATATATATATATATATATATATATATATATAAATGTTTGTGCACAAAATGAATGCTTTATTAGTAATTTAAAATTCCTATAAACTATTCAATTAAGTAATTAAGTAGAAATTACGCATACGATTTGTTATAAAAAAAGCATACATATAATGCATAAATATATAAATATACATACCTTCTTACCAAACAGAAGCAAATGAACCTACATACACGCGTTCGTGATGTTCATTAGTCTGAAGAAACGAAAATTGGATTTTTTTTTTCTCTCTTAAAAATTCGACGATGCCTCAACATTTTACTTTCTGATTTCATGGAACGAATGAGTGAAGTTCTTTCTTCATTCCCGGAGCGTGTATAAGTATGCATGTATGTATATATATATATATATGTGTGTGTGTGTATATATAATGCATATATATTTACAATCATATATACATATATGTATATATACAGATATACACATGCAAAAAGACACACACACATACATATACATACATACATACATATATATACGTACGTTTATATATACTAACATAAAACCCGAGTTTGATAAACTGACAACTGCACCTAACTATTTTTGAAAACCCTTCTAAATGATTTCATCAAGTAACCAATTTTCCTGGGCGTAATAAGAGCAATTTTAGGTCGCAATAAAATTTGCCACGAGAGCCCTAACAGGGCTAAAATAGAAGTGTTGTTAGTAAGTCCACTAAAAACAAAATTTAAGCAAATTATCGTAAGTGAGGCTTACAACAAACCTTGGTATTCTTGCATAAGTCGCAACGGATCGAAATAAGGTCAAAAAGCAAACAGAGTAAGTGAAAGTTTACTCATCACAGGAAAATGGGAACAATTTTCAAAAGGTGCAGGAAAATTTAATGGATACAGAGTGAAAGTAGGACTTCGAGATTCAATGCAATTCGAAGTTTACTGCAAAGCATAAAGCTCTACCAGCAAGTAAATAAACACGTGTACTTACGTTCACCCCCCACCCCACACACACAAACATTATTTAATAATAATAATAATAATAATAATAATAATAATAATAATAATAATAATAATAATATATAGTGTGTGTATGTGCATACATATATACATACCGATATGTATATATATATATATACTATACATATATATATGTATATATTTATAATACATGTATGTGTGTGTAAACATAACTTCCAAACCAATAGAAGTCAGGAAAAACGACATAACTAAACACGGAACAAACAAAATTAAAGAAAACAACTCATTTATCAAAAAATGAAAATAAGCCAACTCGTACCAGAGGAAACTATTTTTTTTACAACAAATCCTATCCTAATATAACCTTACCTTCGTATGAATCGCAAAAGAAAAAAAAATTAAATACAGCCAGAAAAAAATTAAATAGATAAAAAACAGCCCTAGGTTGTCTGAAACTCTCTCGAGAAAGGGGGTTGAATTTCGATGTTCCGATTCTGACGGGCGTTTTGCAATGGCAAAGCACTTGCCATCTCGGGTGAAGCAACGCCAGCGGTGAAGATGGTTGGTCCGACGAGTAAATAGTTTTATCTTGAAGCAACGCTGCTTAAGAATGGCAATGGGGAGCGCAACAGCGAGAGAGAGAGAGAGAGAGAGAGAGAGAGAGAGAGAGAGAGAGAGAGAATGACAATCTCCTGGAAAGCAGATCATGACACACCCCCGGGGAAGCTGACAGCGACGGACGGAAACTCAAATGTCAAGAAAGTGCTTCCTTTGAATTTATAGTCATCGTGGACAGAAAGTGCAGTTACAAGGAGACAGCAGAGAAAACCAAAAAAAAACAAGCAATTATAAATACTAAGGCAACCATATTCGAGTGATCTGGGAACAGCAAAAGCGACGAGGTAAGTTACTATCCATTCTGACTGCATTAAGGCCAAGAAAATAATAATATCCGGTTTCAGAGAATGGTTGTTAAACATCTTCCTCAATTTGCAATATTGAAATGGGACCCTTAATGCATTTTATTTATGTCTACTATCTACACAAAATCTGACAATGACAAGAGCACATTCATAAGTAAAACGTACAGCAAACAAAGCCAAATAAAAAATAAAAAGGTATGTAACTCGGATGCTCAATATCACTTAATGAATGAATCAGCTCCCAACTGTCATAATGGAAGAGAAAATTAAACGACCCGGCTCTTACTTCAAACTTGGAATCATCTCGATTCCTGAATCTGCCTGGTTTACAGATATGACTTTGGACACTGATCTTGAGAACTATCTTCCACGATACACCCGACAGGAAGTCACGAAATCAAGAGTCAATTCTCACCATTCGTAGGCAAGAACGCTTAAATGGTTTATAGTCAATATGAAGCTGATCTTAATGGACGAGATTTTAACAACCTTTTTCAAAGAGTAAAACAATATACTGCATCAATTTACTTATCGATAAACGGAAGATTAATGACAACCTGAGGTTCGAGCGAGACTTCTTCACAACTACCACTTCAGTTTCAAGATGCTAACTCCACCGTCCCTCGCCGACCCTAATTATTGTTCTAACTTCCACTAACATACATTTTTTCCAAATAAAATAGACAAACTATTAAATCCTATACAGCTGCGACTACTGTCTAACCTTGCGCCACCAAGCCTTTCAACACTGACAACAGATTTGTTCTGCAATGTCACGCTGAAAACGTTGAAATTTTGATACAGCATCGATACTTTCACGTCTCTGCTCAACGCAATGCAAAGTATTTTTAATCTATTACTGTCATTACTACTGTCGCAACCATACCGCTAAAAATGACGTGTTATATGAAAGGGACGAGGTGGCAAGTCCTCCCAATGCCAGAAAAGCTTAACATTAAAGTATCTTCATTCTGTATGCTAATATGGAGACCAGAGGTGAGAAAGGATGGTACCGGGCTGGACTACGGCTAGACTAAATAGATAGTATTCGTCGACTGTCTGCTATAAGCAGTAAATATAACTGTATGGATATACGTTACATTTTATTATTATTATTATTCGACTGGGTGGTATTTATAGTGTGGGGTTCCGGGTTGCATATGCCTCTTAGGAGGGTCCATCACTTTTCTTTTACTATGATCGCCGTTTCTAGGAGGCACACTCTCTGCATGAGTCCTGAAGCTACTTCAGCCTCTAGTTTTTCTAGATTCCTTTTCAGGGATTATTATTATTATTATTATTATTATTATTATTATTTTATTATTATTATTATTATTCCAGCAAAAGATGTACACACTCTTATATTACCTTCAAATACGGTTATAAAAACCTCAAAACTGGAAAGCCAATAAAGGAACAGATAAGGGAAGATAATAAAAGAGTAACAGATTTAAAAAACAAAAACAAAAAAACAAGCTTGACCACAAAGCATAATGACCTGCAAGTCTGCTTTCTTTAAGAACTTAATATTAATCACGCACTCAAGACAATATTTCACGCTCTTCAAAACCCTTTTACGAAAGTAGTTAGTCTGAGACAATTGCATTTACCTCAAGTGCAATAAACCAGAACCTTGCGCGCAGATACTTATGTCCATCCTTGAGCTAAAATGACGAGATTATTAACACCAGTCCTCACAATTAATTTCAATGAGCATTCAGGGATTCCTGGTCTACGTTCTGGAACAAGGAACTGTTTTATACTTTCTATATTTGGGAAAATTCTGAGATAACTTAAAACGCTTACTTGGACTTGTTATAATAGACAATGCACAGGGAACATAAAATACACACACACACACACACACACACAACACACACACACACACATATATATATATATTATATATATATATATATATGTATATATACATATATAATTACTTATCTAATATCATTCCCTTTAGGTGCAAGTTACTTCAAAGGTACGGTGAATTCAATATTAGAGCGTTATTTGCAGAAACAATGCAAAGGTTGAAAGTGTCTGGATACAGGAACAATAAATGTCATAAATGGTAGAAGAACTGGGATTGGTTTATTCGTTGAGGTATTTAGGAATAAATACGACAGATGAAGGCAGGAGGGGTGAAGGAGGAGGTGGATCACAAGGCAGATGACGAAAGGCAGATAGGAAGTGATGTCCCCAAACAATCTGGGGGAACCCTGGGATGTTTATGGAAGGAAAAGTTTATATATACGAAGAGACTGTTGAGCTAACTCTCCTTTAGGGAAGTGAAGTGGTGATGAAGTGAATGAAAGCAAAACGCTGCAGCTAATGAGATGAATCGTGTGAATAGTAAATGGGGTGTAAGAGGGGCTGAAAAAATTATACTTGTTGAGATGAACAGAAGTAGTTTAAAGGTTTATCATGGGTGATAAGATGAAGCCACAATGGTTTATGAAAAAACGTATAATACGGAAGTGTTAGGTAGAATGAATAGAGGACGCCCATAAGGTGCTGGATAGTGTGTGTATAAGAAATTTGTTATACTGCTGATGTGCCGGCTTTGTAGGTGTAAGGAGTGTCTAATACTATGATAGATCTCTACACAAAAATTCAGTTCCATTCAGTATGAGTGCGACCTAGAAAATGCCGCTGAATATGAAAGATGAGGTGATGGAAGGGAAGGTCTCAGTATCCA
>NC_061107.1:82562089-82569589 GCF_015104395.2 Macrobrachium nipponense | reverse complement strand
TCTATTTTTTTATTTTACTTACCTTTCATGGGGTTATTCATCTATTGGAAATAAACACCAACAAAACAAATCTTTTAAATCCTGAAATACCTATAACAAATTTTACAAATGCTTTAAAACAAGCTGTAAACGAAAATATGAACCTGTGTCACTTGTAAGTAGTTACCTGCGCTAATAATCATCCTGTCCCAGGATATAAGATTGTGAACAATTAACATGTTACACAGCTCAGATAATTATTGTTCAATGGTCGCACTTAATCAGTCACTAACGCATTGCCTGCATATGGGGTCTTGACTACACAGTCACACTGAACTACTTGAGCTTAATTGGTTTGAGAATAGAACCCGAGTTTAAATGGCCCGTGAATGAGGTCTCGCTAAATTAGTTAACATCACATAACTAGTTACATCTTTACGAACTGAAAATACTAGTCTTAAAATGTAATTAAAATTATGAAGATTGCAAATGAGATCATACTAATTATCTTGTACGAACTGCAAACAGGTCTTACTAAATTTGTTATGCTTACACGGTTTGGTAATGTGTCCGAAAACTACAGAAATTTAATAAGAACGGAAAGAAAAAAAGTCATGGTAGCTCAGTTTCATGAAAGTTAAATTTACTGGGTTAAAATTATATCAACGGTAAATCCGTTAAGTTTAAATGTTTTGTCAATGTGTTTGTAATAGATCGTTTTAATCTGCATGGACTACTGTGTTTGGGACCATTCTAATTAGTTAAATACATATGGCCTGCATATGGGGTCACACTACAACAGTTAAGTTTACATGGATTATGAATGTGTCAAACTTAAGTAGCTAAATTCATAAGTATTGCAAATGGGGATGCATTGAAATTCAACAGTCAAACCAATTACTTTATAAATCTGGTCAGACTAAAATATGTTAACAAGGATTCAGAAAGGGGAATACTCAAGTACTGTAGTTTGAATGCACTATGACTTTTCTTACAATACATTAAATTTTACTTGCAATAAAAATCTGACCATACTAAATCTTTCAAAGTTGTTAACATATCAAATAAGGAGGCTGAATATATCTCAATTCTATTATATATATAAGACTAAAGCCCCGTTTGGAAAGAAATTTCGTCTGTCTCTTTCTTTCCTGTTAAGCAAACGTAGACTTTCAGGAAAAATTTCAAGTAGAATATTACACATTATACATGGGAAGGCAACAAACTATTACATTGAACAGGTTATCAAATGCTAAATAATTATTAATCATACACAAGGAAACCGATCAACTATTACAATTATCCAAATATAAAAACTAATTCCATTTAACACATCATGAACATTTTTCATACACCCTTAATGAAACTGCATATCACCATCCAGAAATCAAAAATGAAAAATAAGAAACTAACACACAAAAAGTCGAACGACAGAAGAAGAAAACGATTTAAATTACAATAATTATTAGTAATAAATGAAATCCTTGGCTGAATACTGAAACGGCTTCATGTGAGCCCTTTGGCACAAAAGAACCACAAAACTTAATTACTAAGAGGTAAAACACGACGAATTAAAACTAATTTTAAAAAGTAAGGAAATTTAAAAGTGGACATAAAAATGCAAACATTTTGCAATGTACAAGAAAATATCTCTCTCTCTCTCTCTCTCTCTCTCTCTCTCTCTCTCTCTCTCTCTCTCTCTCTCTCTCCACATGAATGTCAGGTAAAATAAACTCTTGCTAAATCCCCGGTCATTTATGTCACTAAGAGCACTTAACTAAATTTCACGTGGATCGTGAGCTGTTGGCATTTGTTCAGCTTGTAATTGACTAATGACTTCAATTATGTTAATTCTCTCTCTCTCTCTCTCTCTCTCTCTCTCTCTCTCTCTCTCTCTCTCTCTCTCTCTCTATGGATGCTGCTAGTGACAGAAAATATAGTATACAGCATAAAATGCAAAATCTTGAAAGGTTCCAAAAATGTTTCTTGGAGTTTTACTTTCTGTACGGAGACGTTGCTTTCGGAATACTCGTTTTAAAGAAATACAAACTAACGGAAAGATACGAAGTGCAATGCCATTATCAGGACACCTTTCGTACATTTAAAAAAAATACAAATGGCAAAGCCTGGCTCCCACAGAATTACAGAGGAAAATAAGTCGCGAACCCTCAAACAGGGTATTGATGAAGTTTGAGCAGGACAACAAGGACATCAGTTATATAAAGGAATTCAATTCACACCCGGGCGAAAGCAAAAAGTTTCGTACCATAAAAAAAACAAGTAGTTAAGAAATTTTACAGACACCCGCTCCCTCTACTCTTGAAGAGAAGTGACAAAGTCAGTGACATTTTTTTATCGCATCCATTCCTCATGGACTTGGTTAAGAAGGCTTCATTGTAAGTCATATACAGAGAAGCTCATATGGTATGGCAATTAGTTTGTCAGCAGTGATTAAAACTTTTTTAGTAAGGGACAAGGAAAATGATGAGTCTATTGTGAAAGCAGCCACTGAAGAAAGCATAAGTGGCTGTCGAAATTTTCATAAATGAGGTGATGATGGAAGTAAAGAAACAAAAGGAAATATAGTTACAAATTTATGGATTAAGATATTAGTTTGAGAACTGAATGTACTGAGGCTGATTGACAATATAGCATTGTTAAACGGTAATAGCATAAATAAGTTGGAGAGCCTGATGGGTAAAGAGGACTGAAGAGCACTATTGGCATACAGGGTTACCAAAGGTAAGGTAAATGGGGAAATGAAAGTCAAGGTTCAGTGAATACTAATTATTCATGGTGGGGATTGGACGTTGCTAACTCACACAAATATTCAAGAGAAGAATTTAATGCCAACAGTGAAATGAAAGAGATGAATTATACAAGTAAGTACGACAAGGAAGGAGCTCTGAGAAAAGTATACAACTGTATGAAGTGAGCTCATAAATGAACTTGAGATGTATGGTAGAATGCAACGAGGAATTGTAGACTCAACTATTCTTTCATAATTAGGGTAATTTTTTAAATGGAAATAATAAAAGAAAAAGTGGAAGAAGCTATTGAGATTGTTTAAAAGCGTATGTGGAGTGAGAAAGGTTGAAAGAATGAGACACGAATTAAAAAAAATATGGTATAAAACGGTTGGTATATATGGAGATGGATTGAAGCATTCAAAGATAGTTTGGTCATATTATCTAGAGAAAGAGACAGCACAGGTTGGTAAGAGGTATAGTTTGGAAATCTTCGAAGATACGAAGTGAGTGGGACACAGATGCTGTTGTGGAAAGTCTTCAAATCAAAGACGATTTACCTTTAGAGTAACTAAGTACACGCATTTTGGGAGTTGGATTGAATGATAAAATGTACAACCAGGCGTTGAAGCCTCCAGTGAGCCTCTGATGTAGATCTACAGACCAGCTCAAGTTCATCCTCAATACTGTTTGCATTCAACCTGCTGGTCACATTCATGCGATACTTGTAATGTTAACATTAAGCTATAAAAAGTTTCTTAACGTTCCAATTTCATTAATCTTTCCTGGATATGCTTACTGGGTTACGGCACCTTTACCCGACCCTCAAGTAGTTGGGTTCGAATCCCAACTGAAAAGATAAGTTTCCTCATTTTATTCCAGGAAGGGTGGGAAGGGCAATTAATGCCCGCTTTTCCACTAACATTCCAAATCCACGAAATGATCCTTTCCCAAAACTAAAAAGTCACGTCTGGAGATGCTTTTCTTATTTCGGTGGTTCCGCTACTGTTTTCGCGATTCTGTTCTTCTCCATTGTTTTTTCTTTTTTTTCTTGTCTATTTGCCTCGAAAGGCTTTCTGCCACTGTCGAATTTTCCCCAGTTCATTTTATATTCTTTCGTTGCCTCTCTCAGACATAATAAATTTCCGAGATGATTCGCTGGAAATTCGCTCTTCTTCGCTCAATGTTCCTTCTCACTTTTCCTAACATCGCAAAGCTTTTACTTTCAACTTTCATCTCAAAACGTTGCTTTATCATTTTCTGTGTATTTTCTCATTTCAAACATTCGATGCACTCAGCCGTCCGTGCATTACATCATTTTTATGACTGAACTGGTTCCGCGTCGAAGTAACATACATTTGCAAAATGCATTTCAATTTATTTTTTTTATTTTAAAATTTAGAGCAGTGGACAATATCAATTTTCAGATCTCTATTAATCAATAGCCCCCAGCCCCCACCCACGTTCTTTCTCTTTTCTTATGATCCATTCTTCGAGAATTACCTTCGCGCTTTCTAATATTACTATAAAAATTCCCTCTTGCAATCACAAAACAGTCCCCTTTATAATAAAAAAAATAGCCAATTCTAAACTCCACAAAACATCCCATTTTATAATCCATAAAATAGCCCCTTTTATACTCCAGAAAACAGCCCTTTTTAACTCCCCACAACAGCCCATTTTATAATCGAAAAAACAGCCCTTTTTTACTCCACAAAACAGCCCTTTCATATCCACAAAACAGCTCCTTTTATACTCCACAAAATAGCCCCTTTTATACTCTACAAAACAGCACTTTCATAGTCTACAAAACTGCTCCTTTTATAATCCAAAAAAAAAGCCCTTTCATGATCTACAAAACTGCTCCTTTTATACTCCAAAAAACAGCTCCTTTTATATTCCACGAAACAACCCTATATCTAACTCGATTAAAATTATAGTCACTAAAATCTTCCTCCTATATTCCGGAAGTCTGGACGTGTATTGAAGGTTAACCTTTTGATGGTTAACCATTCATCCCGACAACTACCAAAGAGCCTTCACTGACCTCTTTGGGTTTGAAGAGCAGAACTGACATTGCTATGGAAGCCACAGAAACAACCACAGTTCTATGCTAGGCCACGAGACAGCAAACCCCAGTTTTTCTGAAAAAAAAAAAAAAAAAAAAAAGTTTCGTAGACTGAATCTAAAATTATACTTCTTACCTTTATAGCTAAATGAAACTCACCCCTCCCCATCTACCTATTTTGAGAAAAACGTCGACTTGTTTTAAATATGTAAGAAAGTAGTTTGTTTGTATGGTGTTTTTACGTTGCATGGAACCAGTGGTAATTCAGCAACGGGACCAACGGCTTTACGTGACTTCCGAACCACGTCGAGAGTGAACTTCTATCACCAGACATACACATTTCTAACACCTCAATGGAATGCCCGAGAATCGAGCTCGCGCGCGACCACCGAAGTAGTAGGTCAAGACCATACTGATCACGCTACTGAGGTGCTTGTAAGAAAGTATTGTCTTTTCAAACTTCAGTTCATTCAGTATATACCCATTTGCGCGCATGATCTATGAACGGCCTATGATGACCTGAGGACTTTCCCAGAAAAGTCTGAACAAAAATATGTCATATATACTTTAGTGTACATTATTCTGAATGGTAAAAGTTGAGCAACCTCAGAGATTCATATTCTAAAGAAATAATTAAAACGCAAGGATGAAGTCACTTCTTATGATATTACAATAAGTCATTTGTGTCTCGCATCATTGCTTACCCGGGGAGTAAGCCTAAAAACTACTTTGTTGTTGCTGTTCTTGTTGGGGGTTAGGAAATGTCTACAGAAGAGCCTAAAAAGGCCAGAAAAAGGTGTCTCGTGTTGCGTTAAAGGTACAGAAATTCTAGGATAATATATTTATAATTTAAAAGTAAAATGAAAATGTAAAAAACAAATAATGTGCATGTTAAACAGTACAGAAAATGATTTCTTATACAATATAGCATATTTATTTTAATTTTCGTTGGTGAAACAAGGCACTATTTGACAGTAGATTTTAGAACGTTTTAAATTACGTTAAAGGTTAGGAATATAATGTATACAGTTTATGCTGAAGGGGAAATCTTGCACGAGCTGGAGGTTATCATTTTATCATGCTTCACTCCAAGTAATTTGTACTTAGATTTCATCTCTCTTACATATCCATTTCACATTGGAAGGAGCGCACGAAAGATCCTCATTGCAATAACAGAATTATTACATACCATAGATAATACAGACTGCTAACTTTCATTGTATATTTCGACTATAAAAACGATTACACTTAAAGTATGCGGTACTCAGTTTTTCATTTTCTTCTCTTTGATGCAAAACAGCAAATCTGATATCACGCAAAAACTTGGTGATACCTATGCATATATATATATGTATATAAAAGGATTAAAGCACATAGAAAATGTTACTGAATAAAACATCAGGTTTGTTTGTTTGTTTGTATGGTGTTTTAACGTTGCACGGAACCAGTGGTTATTCAGCAACGGGACCAACGACTTTACGTGACTTCCGAACCACGTCTAGAGTGAACTTCTATCACCAGAAATACACATCTCTGACCCTTCAATGGAATGCCCGAGAATCGAACTCGTGGCCATCGAGGTGGCAGGTAAAGACCATACCAACCTCGCCACTGAAGCGCTGTTTGTTTGTTTGTATAGTGTTTTTACGCTGCACGGAACCAACGGCTTTACGTGACTTCCGAACCACGTCGAGAGTGAACTTCTATCACCAGAGTCAGGATGCCAGAGAACTAACAATCATTCATTCATTCATTCTATCACCAGAAATACACATCTCTCACACCTCAAGGGAATGTCCGAGAATCAAACTATAAGATATTATCAATATTTAACAAATAACTTATTTACATGTGTAACTACGAATACTTTATGGGCGAATGTTACAATTCCATGTATATACATACACACACACACACACACTCACACACACATTATAAAAGCCAAAGTATCAACATTTCAAGGCAAAAACAAAAATCATCACACTACAAGAGAAATGTTGACCTAAGAAAAAAAAAAAAAAAAAAAAAACGCGCCATGCACATCCCACGTAGCTGCTGCCACTGCTTCAGCAGCAGACGATCTGCCTGAGGGCGGGTAAAAACAGACCCAGTCATGCTACCCCAGAAGAGGTGAATTTCAGAGAACTCTGACCTGTTGCCTCAGAACTTTTTTTTTTTTTTTTTTTTTCACGCCTCAGCGATTTTGACACACTCACTGCCGACAACACTCCATACCGCCGAAACAATAGACGATCTCTTCTCCTTCTCTTTCTTTTTCTTCTTCTAGAGATTTCCCCCTTCCCTCCCCTCCCCTCCTACTTTCATTCTTGACATCACTTTCTTCCTGTAAGTATTGTAATCCGCGCGCGGTATTATGGTTTCTAGATTTTAACAATGGAAGTGGCGACCGAAAAACTTTGCATATACGTATGACGACATACCTGTCGCAGAACGCAAAGTTCATTTACGTGACCCAAATGCGACAGCAATCACTTCTTTTGTGTTTATCATTTTCGTCACATTTATCTACACAGCGGTGAATTCCATTTTACAGTTTGAATTTTTTTCATCATTATTATTTTCTTTCAGATTTTGGAAAATATGTTTTTATAATTCTATTTTCATAGTAACAAATGAAACCATCAATCATAACCATTCAAAATGGCCGAGGAAGATCACCCCTTCTTTAGCACGGCAATACATGAT